>NW_023504880.1:0-21956 GCF_004664715.2 Peromyscus leucopus | reverse complement strand
TTTTTTAACTATCAAAGTATTTAATTTGCATGTCCTTACCTTATATTTTAAATGACTCTGGTTGGAGAGCTAGCAAGTTAGGATAAGGTTAGTATAACTTGTTTAAGTTTGATGTAGCCCAGGCTGACCTCCAACTTGCTAAATAGTTGAGGTTGGCCTTGATCTCTGGATCTCCTATCTTTTGAGACAGGCTTTATTGGGGTAGCTCTGGCTGTCCTGGAACTCAACATGGAGCCCATTCTGGCACCAAACTCAGATCCTAGTGTTTCTGCCTGCGACGATTAAAGATGTGCACCACCATGCCTGACTTTGATTTATTTTATATGTGCGTGAGTGTTCACCTACTTGTATATATGTGTATCATCTGTGTGCTTGTGCCAGGGATTTTAGAAGAGAGTGCTAAATTCCCTAGAACTGGAATTACCAGGCAGTTGTGAGCTGACATGTGAGGGCTAAAAATGAATTCCAGGCCCTCTACAGGAGCAAGTGTTCCTAAGTGCCGAGCCATCTCTCCAGTCCCAGACCTCCTATGTTAGGGTGCCAGGATTACAGGCTTCTGTCACTACTCCCAGCAATATAGTGTCTGAGTGATGAGAAAAACTACCCCAGGAAGTTGAGTTAGCTTTCAGAATCCTCAGGAGTCCCTTCCCACTGGGAATGGAATCCAGTGCCCCACTGGTTGGAAACGGGTGAGAGTGAAGTGGGCTGTGACCACTGATACTTGGGAGATGACAGTGCAAATGGGGGTGGGGTCAGAAGGGGGGTGGGGTGGGGATGATATGGATTTGTGGGTCAGTGGAACATAGAGCAGAATGAGCAGTGACTGTGGCCCTGTGTTTCTGTGATGAGTGAGAAGGGCCCTCTAATCATTATCATGAAAATATAGATGTCTTTTTCTAAATGCTTCTCTGGGATCTTTCTCCCTGAAGATCCCCCAAAATGAGCAGCAAAACCCTACTCACACTCCAGGAACTGGCTGGCCAGAGACTGTTGAGAGAGGAGGCCTTGGCCAACATTGCTTTGAAGAACTTACCCATAGTATTGTTACCACAACTGTTGAAGCAAGACTATGCTGGTCATCATGTTAATGTCCTGAGGACAATAGTGTCTTCGTGGCCCTTCCCCCGACTCCCTCTGGGAGCTCTGAAGAGAAAAAGCTCCTTAGAGACCCAAGCACAAGTTGTCCTAGAGGAGATTGATAAACTGCTTATCCAGGAGGTTCGCCCCAGGTGAGGAAGACTTGGGTACCCTGGGAGGGAATCCCAGAGCAGAGATGGTAGGAGTCAAAATGGGGAAGAGGGGCCACAGATGGAGCAGAGGTTTCTGATGGCAGCAGCTTTCAGACTACAGACTTTGGCCATTGCTGAGCCATCTGGGAAAGGGCTGTGCAGGGGGTGGGACTCATGGTGGATACAGCTGTGGCTGAAGGACTACCCCTGCTTCCCATGGGTACTAGAAGTGGCAGAGGGAGACACTGAAGGACGTGGAAGAAAGTAAGACAGAATGGAACTTCAGGGCTGGAATAAAACACAGGCAAGATATTGTGTCCTGGCCTAGCTGCTGAGGCTCTTTTCTGTTTTCCCCACAGGCAGGACAAACTGGAAGTGCTGATCTATGGTCTGTGGGTCAGAACTACTTGGATATGCGGCTTTGGTCCATGGATAACTGGTTACCACAGACCTCAAGTGAGACTCAAGCACTGGCAGGCCATTTGAAGGCGGGAGTGAAGAAGCCCTTGAAGGTGGTGGTGGACTTGTTCATGGAAGGCCCCCTTACCCAGTTCTTAGGGTACCTCCTTGAGTGGAGTGATAAGAGGAAAGGCCTGTTACAGCTTTACTGTAATGAGTTTCAGATTTGGTCAGCATCCTGTTTTAACCACAAGAAGCTCTCAGAAAAGGTGAACCTGGAGTATGTAGAAACACTGGGCCTGCACGATGCTTTCTGCAATCCAGTTTTCTTGCTTAACTTGGCTTCTTACCTGGGCTGCATGAGGAACCTGTGCAAGCTCTCTCTCACCAACATCCAAGGAGATAACTTTATTTCCCCAGAGGAGAAGAGCTATATCATCATCCAGTTCACCTTGCAGTTCCTCAAGCTGGAGTATCTCCAGAAGCTGCATCTGGAAACTGTTCCCTTCCTTGAGGGCCACCTGCACCAGCTGCTTGGGTAAAGACAGATGCTCTGCAGAGCAGAACAAAGCCCTGTTCCTTTATAGTAGTGGGCACCTGCTCCCTGTACCCACTAGTGGATTGACAGTGCTGAGGCATTAGAAATGTCAAGGCATTGTTTCCTGTCTGCTCTGGCCTGGAGAGAGCTCTCACATAACCAGTGGTGCAAAGGATCAAGGTTAAGCTGGGGTTGATGGTCTGGAAAGGCACCCATGTTTTTTAGCCAGTTATGAAGCAATGAGATCTAGTGAGTGGATTCTAGTTTCTTCCTTAGCTGGTGTGTTCAAGAAAGCTGAAGACACAGGAGGGCATTGATGAAAGCATGTCACACCTGCATTAGTTCCCAATCTGTGCTCTATTCAGCAGCCATGCGTATGGACACAGCAGGCTGCCTACTATTTCCCATTAAGGAAAGGCTGGGGTTTTTCTTTTTCTTAACTGAAAAGATGCTTTTTACTTTAAGTTAAACTATAGAAATGGATGAAAACTTAAAAGAGTGCTTACCAGACATTTCCCTTGGAGCCAAGCTGAAGTATGATCATATTGCCTGACTTGATTCCAGTCAAGTTAGCTGGCCTACATAATTTCCTTTTCTTAATAAGTAGATTTATATAATTATATAATTAAGTCAAATAGTGAAGTAATGACAATCAAGTAACTTGTGCATCTGAAAGGTACAGATTTAGAATTGATGGTACTATCTGAAGTTTTGAGCAGAAATTAGCAGTTTGCCTTCTTTGAAGAAATAAGGAAAATTTGCCCTACAGATCTCCTGATGTTTCATATGTATATGTTTGTGGGCCTGAGCCAATGTTTGCATATCATGTGCTAGGTGCCTGTGGAGATCAAAGAGGGCATCAGTTTGCTCCCTGGGTACTGTTTCAGGGGATTTTGAGCCACCATGTTGGGAACAGAATCCATATCCTTTATAAGAACAACAAACGTTCTTAACTACTGAGCAGTACCTCTAACCCCACTTTCTTTTTTTTTTGACACAGTGTTTCTCTGTATAGCCCCACCTGTCTCTGAACTTGTTCTGTAGACCAGGTTTGCCTTGAACTCATGGACCTCAGCTTGTCTCTGCCTCCTGAGATGCTGGGATTAAAGGCATGTGTCATCTTCATTCTATTCTAATTTATTTATCTGTGTTTTTCAGTGGGGCGGGGAGGGAGAGCCACGGCATACTTGTGGAGGTCAGAGGACAACTTGCATCAGTCATTTTCCTCCTTCAACCATGTTGGATCCCAAGGATCCAAAGCAGATTGTCAGCCTTGGTGACAGGCGTCTTCATCTACCAAGCACTCTCACTCTGAATGGACTGGTTTTGTTTGTTTGTTTGTTTGCTTTCTGAAACAGTTTCTCTGTATCCTTGGCTGTCCTGGGACTTGTGTAGTCAGAAGATTTCCTGTGACCCACCTGGTCCCACAGCCACTCGGTCCCAAGTAAACATACAGAGGCTTATTAATTAGAAACTCTATGGTCTATGCCTCAGGCTTTTTGTTAGCTAGTTCTTATAACTTAACCTATTCCTGTTAATCTGTTTTGCCATGTTGCCCTTGGCTGTTCTGTTATCGGTCTGCTGACACATTGTTGCTCCTTCCATGCCTAGCTTGCATCTCCCTCATCCCACCTTTCTCTTTCCTGTATCTCTGCTTGAATTTCCTGCCTGCCTCTGAGCTGCCTTGCCATAGGCCAAAGCAGCTTATTTATTAACCAACGGGAATAGAAATACATCCCACAGTAGACTTTGCTCTGTAAACCAGGGTGGCCTTGAACTCTGCCTCCCAAGTGCTAGGATTAAAGGCATGTGCTACCACCACCCATCAGGAATGGTCTGTTTTTAAGATTACTTCTTTTTTTAAAAATTAAAAAAAAAAATTTTTTTTTAAAGATTGGTTCTATGTTGCCTAGATTGGCCTTGAACTCCTTGGTTGTATTGCCTCAGCTTCCAGGTATCAATATTATAGGTGTGTACCCCAATACTCAGCTTGCTACCCTGCTTCCTGCCAAGGCAGGACCTAGCTATGTAACTCTGGCTGTCTTGGAATGTATACCAGGCTGGCCTCCTACTCGAGGAGATCCACTTGTCTCTGCCTCCCAAGTGCTAGGATTAAAGATGGAAACCGCAATGCCCAGTGTCCATACACAGTTTTAATGGTTTTAAGCCTGTGTAGGTGATGGGTAGTTGGGAAATGTGTGTCACTGAAGTTAATTGAAGGAAGGGTGCACAGGTAAGCACAGAGAAAGGAACGGAGAAGATGTGCTTGAGGGGTGGTGACATTGGATTGTTCCCAGATCTTGCCTGGGTTGGTCCTCCTTGGTCCTTCCTGTGTGTGCCCTGTTAGTCTAGCCAGCATTTGGGTCTTGCTTGATAGTGAGGGAAGGATGTGCAGTTAAGGATGGTGCCAAGCCTCAGTACAGATTTTAGTATGTAGACAGTCATGCAGCATCATGAGTACTGATCTGCCATACAAATAGAAATATTTTGACCCACACTTTCCTCTTCTGTGTCATTACTGGCCATCTTCTGTATTAGCCCTCAGTTCTAAGAACTGTCTGTTTTCCTAATTAGGTCCTTGAAGACCCCCTTGGATGACCTGGATGTGACTCACTGTACACTCTCAGCATCAGAATGGGACAGTCTTTCTGAGTTTCCATGTGTCAGTCAATTGCAACAACTGAATTTGAAAAATGTCAGATTGACTGATCTAAGTCCTGAACCCCTCCGAGTTCCATTAGTAAAAGATGGACCCACCCTGGTGACCCTGGACTTAGAGGACTGTCAAATTGAGGATCAATATCTCCATGACATCTTACCTGCCCTGAGCAGCTGTTTTCAGCTTCTATGGGAATCAAATCTCCTTGCATGCCCTGAGGGGCCTACTACACCATCCTGCCAGTTTGAGAAAGCTAAAGATGGAGCTGTACCCTGTTCCTCAGGAAAGCTATGATTACAGTGGTACTCTCCACGTGGAACTCATGAGAGAACATTGTGATTAACTTATGAATATTGTCAAAGCCATTAGGAAGCCTGGGAAGGTCTTTTTTGGTACTGAACACTCCTGTGATTGTGACAATCGATATATCTACAACAAAACCCCATTGTGTGATTGTTGGAGTTATTACTAGTTGTGTGTAAATATCAAGCTTCCTGTGGACACTGGGAAATGAAAAACAAGGCACACATGTCTGGTCAGAGGACACATAACACATGGTTTTAGACTGATGCTCCAGGGTGGGAGGGAAAAGTTAGTTGATGCTGTATTCAAGAGGAGGGAAAAATTTGACTTGGGCATGTTGACAGGTGTCATGGGAGTAGATTCTGGCAGGTTGGATATATAAGGGTGTTACCCCAGCATGGAGCTTCTGCTAACTGTTCTTATATCTTAAATTAACCCATTTCTATAAATCTATACCTTGCCACGTGGCTCGTGGCTTACCAGCATCTTCACATGCTGCTTGTCATGGTGGCAGCTGGCAGTGTCTTTGACTCAACCTTCCACTTCCCACAATTCTTCTCCTCCTTGTCCCGCCTATACTTCCTCCTGCCTGACTACTGGCCAATCAGTGTTTTATTTATTAACCAATTAGAGCAACACATTTGCCATACAGAACATCCCACAGCAGAACAGGAAGGCAATAAAGGCGCAGGTTAGACAGAAGAAGCTCTCTTGGGAGGCTATGGTGAAATGGTGAGCTAAGGTGAGTTGGCGGCTATTGCTCTGATATCTATGGCTTGCACCCCTGCATTTGGCTCTGTTTCTTTTTTTTCTTTTTTTTTTTTTTTTTCTTTTTTTGGTTTTCTGAGACAGGGTTTCTCTGTGTAGCTTTGTGCCTTTCCTGGAACTCACTTGGTAGCCCAGGCTGGCCTTGAACTCACAGAGATCCGCCTGGCTCTGCCTCCCGAGTGCTGGGATTAAAGGCGTGCACCACCACTGCCCGGCCGGCTCTGTTTCTTATTTAATAAGACTGCTTAGAAATTTGTCTTCAACACCCTGTCTAGAAAAAGTAAACCAAAAGCAGGAACATCATCAACAACAAAACTCATTCATTGATCCAACCACAAACACTGAGTCATAAATTGCTGATCTATGTATTTATGTTTTAAATGTTTTGATCGGGGTTTTAAAGTGTAGCTAAGGTTAGTTGCAACTCCTGTGGCCTAGGCTGATCTCCAATGCTCAGCAATCCTCCTGTCTCCATCTGCCTCTTGTTATGGTGTGAGCTGCCACACCTGAGATTTATTCTTGTGTGAACAACACAGTTCTGAAGTGATTTGGCTCATCATTTACAGGACTGTGTCTCATGATCGACCTGAACCATAGAGCTGAGGATGTCATTCATTGTTAAAGGACCTTTGTCCAGGTCTTCATGAAGCTCATCAGGGGTTGAGCTGGATGCTGTGGCAGTCAATTGCTAGGACAGCTACACAGAAGACTGAGGCAGGAGGATGGTGTGAGTGCATTGCTCTTGTGAGGAGAGTACTGGTGATTCAGCTCAGTTGATAGAGTCTTTCTCTAGTGTGCTCACAGTTGTTATAGCAGCATGCAGGAACAGGAGGATAGCTGCGAGGTTGAGTCTAGCCTGCTCCATGATAAAACCCTGTCCCAAGGAATGGACAACACTGAGAGCTGTTGCCCGGTGTCGGAGAACAGCTTGGCAGAGAGCCATGGAATCCTGCAGTCTGTAGCATTACTCCTCGTGTGTTGTTCTCAAAGCCTCCAATCCACTCCCTTCAGCATGACAAGCCCCTTCAAGCATTTACCTGGCTAGGATTCCCATCATCCCACTCAATTCTAACTGCTGCTAAGCATCAAAATTTGAAAAATTTAAACTAGAAATATAAAACACAATAAAAACATTCTAGAGTGGATATACCTGCCAGAACATTTGGCTTCTAGGTAAACACAGATGCATTTGTACTTCCTTTCACACTTTCTGCAGTTTTTGGGGGCAGGTTGTCAGGTAGCCCAGCTAGGAAGCTAGAATGACCTTGAATCTCTGCTCCTCTGTCATACTCTCAAGAGTCAGGGGATTGCAGATGTGCATCTTTGTGTCCTATTTGTGGATTTCTGAGATATTAGCCAGGCTTCGTGCATGGGAGACCATCATTCCAGCAGCTGAGGCACATCCCAGAATTATTGAAGAGGCTGGGGTACAAAGATGGCCATGTATGATCTCTGGAGTCATCCAACTCCTCAAAGAATGGTGGCTACTCAGGTTTGTGTCCAGGTCATTTTAAGTTATTAATCAGCTACTTGGCTCATTTATTTATATAATTTGCTTTTCTGAGGCTGGCCTGGAAGTCAATATTTGGCCCTACTTGGCTAAAGACTTTTTTATCCACTTGCCTTCCACAATGGGATAGTGGGCTTACAAGGCTATACCACCCAAGGTTTTTTCATTCTTTTGTTTTTGTTTTTGTTTTTTTGTGGTGGGCTCTTGCTATGTAGGTGGGACTGGCCTTTCACTCACACTACAGACTATTTCTCCTTTTTTAGGTTCCCAATGGCTGAAAGTACTGGTGTGAGTTACTGAGACATCTTGGACATCTTTTTGTTTACTTCCACTTAACAGTCTCTGTTTTTCAGAGACCTGATCTGCAGTAGTGCAGAACAGCCTGTGGAGCCCACCCTCTTTCCAGATGCTCTCAGGTAGTTTCATGGCTTTTTCTGTTTGTTTGTATTTGTTTGTTATTTGTTTCAAGGCAGTGATTCTCTGTGTAGCTTTGGAGCCTCTCCTGGAATTCAGTCTCTAGACCACGCTGGCCTTTAACTCACAGAGATCCACCTTCCTCTGCCTCCGAAATGCTGGAATTAAAGGTATGGGCCTCAGTAGAGGATGACTTTAGACGAGCAATTATAGTCAACAAAATGGGCATAACAAACAATTGAAGAATTACTCCTGAGGCCACTTCACGGTTTCTGGCCAGGAACAGAACTCTTATCCAAAGATCAGGTTCCCACATATTCTCTGAAAAAAAAAAAAAAAATCTATGGAGCAAGCACTATTAACTACTGATCCATCTCTCCAGGCATCACAACCCAGAAGCACACGCATTCACAAACACACACATACACACATACATATACACATATATACACATATACAACTAAAAATAGTCAGACTGTGGCTATTGTTTTCTGAGGGGCCAGCCCTTATATGGAAACTCTAGGCAAGCCTGAACAAAAGTATATGCCAGCCACCCTACCATACAGACAGACTCACAAATAAGACAAACAGAAAGAAGAAAGTGGGGATCCCAGCATTTACCTGCTGAAGGGACCGAAGTTACACAATGTAGAGGGGCCTACTCAACCAGACCCTCTTCAAGTACCAAATTTCCCTGGTTTTGGCACCAGATGTAGCAGGGTCCTTGCTGTTGTTCCCTTTGGGGGCAGAGGCCAAGTAGGCTCAGAGTCAAACCACAGAGACTCTGGGAGAATGTCAAAACAAGCTCAGTTTATTCAGGAAGAGGCAAGCCTTATACACCCTCCACCACACCCTGGGGGGAGGTCTGATGAATATGCATCTGCTGGTGTGACATGGCTGCCTCTCATTGGTCCAGGTCATCTCCAGATCATGTTTCAGCTGCTGTTGCTAAGACCATCAGGCAAACCCAGACTGGTTCTTAGAAAGTATCCTTTTTACTTGTTTGGGCTGTCTGGCCCTCAAGCCAGTTAGGGATGACTCATCCCCCAACCACCCTGCTCAGTTTCATGGCTTTAAAATTTTTATAACAAGGATGAGTGCCCTGGCCAGCGGGGTGTCAACGGGGGGCGACCCACCTGCGGGTGAGGATGAAACGGGGGGGGGGGGGGAGACAAGAGAGAAGACAGCAAGACAGTGTTCCGATCAAGCTGCAAATTTTATTCTCCTCAGCAAGGCTTGTATAGCATGAGAAGGGGCAGGAAGGAGGGAAGGGGTGCACGAAGTGCCATACGTGCAGGTGAAGGGGGACGTGCAGGTGAAGGACTACGTGAAAGTTGTGAGGCTGCTGGGTGGTAAGGTCACTGGTCAGGGCCCATTGTTCTGTTGCTCTGCTACCTGACTTACCTGACCTGTTCTTTATCTTTGGGGGCATCTGGCTTAAGGCAGGGGCTTGTTCTCTGGCCTAGCTAGTACTTTTCCATGGTTTATGTTTGGTCCCTGACAGATGAGCAATGGTGGCACACACCTTTAATCTGAGTACTCCCGAGGCCAAGTCAGGTGAATATCTGTGAGTTCAAAGCCAGCCTGATATACAGTGTGAGATCCAAGACATGCACCAAAACTACACAGAGAAACTCTGTCTCAAATAAACCAGCCAACCAACCAACCAAACAAACAAACAAAAAAAGAAAAAGAAAAAAGAAACCAAATTGAAATCTTAAACCCATCATGGTATTGCGTGCAAATAGGGAGGGGGCAGGAGGAGGAGGGATAGGCAAGGACTTGAAGCCTTGGCTACCCCAGCAAGCGGAGGGTATTTCAGATGAGGTTAGTTTACAACACAGCCTGAGCCACCACATCCACCTCACAAATGTTGATGAAGACATGGTCTCATTGTGCAGACACGAAAGGCCTGGAAGTCACCATGTAGACCTGGTGGGCCCTGCACACAGAGATCACCCCCTTCTTTCTTGAGCACTGAAGTTAAAGGGGTTCAAAGTCTTTGACTAATTATTTGTTTCTTTGCCTAGAAGACGTGACAATCCCATTTTTGTCTCCTGCTGTGAAAAGTGGGAGGCAGGTTCTTGTCCAAACCCCACTCTGTTTTTGAAATAGGGTCATCATGTAGTTCTAGCCTTCCTGAAACTTTTTTTTTTTAAATATTTATTTGTTTATTTACTTATTTAGTGTACACTATTATGCCTGTATGTATGCTTGTACACCTGAGGAGGGCACCAGATCTCATTATAGATGCTGGTAAGCCACCATGTGGTGGATGCTGGGAATTGACCTCAGGACCTCTGGAAAAGAAGCTAGTGCTCTTAGCCTCTGAGCCATCTCCCCAGCCCTTTGTTGAAACTTTTTATGTAGACCAGCTTGCTTCTGCATCCACGATGCTGGTATTAACGGTGTGTTCACCCATGCCTGGTTCAGCTCCCATTTTTGGTGACTTTTTTTTTCTATTCTCTATGCTGGAGTGGTCTTTACAGAAACACCCTCTTCTGTCAGAAAGCCAAGGGCACCATCTCCTTCCATGACACAGATTTAAAACTCTTCTGAGAATTGGTTTTTATACAGCCATGCTGGCTTCTATCTTGTTAGATAGCCAGAGATGACCTTAGTTCTGGATGGCAGGCTTATTCCAGCTTGTCTAGTCCACGCAATGCTTTAGAGAGAGCCTAGGGTTTGTGATGCTAAGCAAACACATTTTCAGTTGTCTATGTCTTCAGAATTGTTGCCTAACAGCTGTAGCAGCAATCTTCAAAGTTCTTATTAGTAAAATCAAACCCAAGACCAGTTATTGGGGTGAATACTGGAAGATCGAAGAGACAGAACAAGCCACAGCTATCTTACCTTGCCAATTCCTCAGCTGGTCCTGTTTCCTCAGGTTGGAAGCCTCTGAGTCCTCATCCAGAATGAATCTCAGCTGAACTGTGTTGCTCCAAAAGCCTGAAAGCTTAAAGTGGTGGCACACGCCTTTAATCCCATAAATCTCTGTGTGTTCAGGGATACAGCCAGCATTGGAGACATATGCCTTTAAGACCTGGGGGCTGTATATACAGACAGTGACGAGGCAGTCACGTGTTTGGGTTTACAACCAATGAGAGGGCAGAACAAAAGACTATGAAAAGACGGACAGACAGGAAATAGGTCTCTTTCGGGAAGCTAGGACCACTGCAGGAGGAAGGGTGAGATTTTAGCTCTGAGCTCTGATCTCTTGGCTTTCTCTTTTACATTGGTTCTGTGTTTCTTATTTAATAAGACGGTTGGTTACATCTACAAACAGCAGCAGGTACAAGCCATGTTTCTGCCTCAGCCTTCTGAGTAGCTAACATGGCTGAAGAATGAGAGAACATGCAACTCAATTACATATTCTAGAAAAGATCGTACAGTTGTGACAATGTTTGTCACAAAATTCTCTGAGGATATGTTTAGTAGGTTATGTGTGTATGTCTCTTGCCAGGAAGGTAGTAATGTCAATCTGACCAACAGTCAGAACCATGTGGGTCACATGTGAATGAAATTCAGCCAGGTGTGTTGGCTCACAGGAATTCACCTACTAGGTGGAATGCTGAAGTAGGAGGATTGTCAGGAACTGGAGTGTCAGATCTCCAAAGCTACAGAGCAAGACTCTTCATCAGAAAAACAAATAAAACTGGAGTACATAAACAGCTACTAAATTAATGAACAAATACAATTCAGTATAATGGGCTTCTGTCTTTCAGGCAAATCTCAGCTTTTTGTCTTTCCCAAAAGAAACTCTTTTCATCTAGATACTGAAAAATATCTTATACAGGCAGCCTCAAACACATTAAGATCTCCCTGTTTCTTTCTTCCTCTAGGCTGATGGGAATAAAGTATGTGACCTGAAAACACAGGAATTATTTTTGTTGTGGGTATTTGTTTGTTTTGAGACAGAGTCTCTCTTTTTGCTGCCCTGGATGTCCTGGAGCTCTCCATGCAGACCCAGCTAGGTCTGAACTCACAGAGTTTGGCCTGCCTCAACCACACAATGGTTGGGGTTAAAGGCATGCGCCACCACAAACTGCAAAACACAAACTGCTTTTATTGCCCTATTATTATCTTTTTTTTATTAAGAATTTTTTTCATTCATTTTGCATACCAATCAAAGTTCCCCATCTTCCCTCTTCCTGCCCCCTCCCAGCTTCCCCTCCCAACCCACTCCCTATTCCCTCCCATAAGAAGACAAGGCCTCCCAGGTGGAGGCACATTCAGTAGAGGCAAGTCCAAGCTTTTCCCTTGCCTCAAGGCTTCATGAGGTGTCCCATCATAGGTAGTGGTCTCCACAATGCCAGCTCATGCACCAGAGATGGATTCTGATCCTACCACCAGGGGGCCTCCAAAGTAGATCAAGCTATACAACTGTCTCACCACACAAAGGGCCTAGTCCAGTTCCATGTAGGCTCCACAGCCATTGATCCAGCTTACATGAATTCCCTCTAGTTTGATTTGAGCTATGGATGGTGCTGTCTCTAGCCATTATAGTTCCCACTATTACTTGTGTGTATGTGGTATCCTTGATGGATATTCCTTCATAATTAGTCATGGTTTAGGGCAACATACACATAACAATCATGACACATCAAGTGTAGGACTTCCTGTCTCTAGTTCTAAGAACAAGAAATGTGCTGATTAAAAAAAATTGTGTGATACCAAGTTCTTTTATTGCCACCTGATTAGATCTCATTTCATACAACTTTGTTTCTAAAGCATTGAGCACTGTGTGAAGCCATGTGCTCTGAGTCCCAATGCTGAGACCTTTCCCTAGGATTTCATGTCCTGCACAGCTTTGAGACTGACAAGCTTAATGTGATGGGGAGAGAAAAAACATGGTGTTGAAGACGATGGTAGAATTGATAAGGAAGCAGGTGGCACTTCTCCCAAATTCATTCCGCCCATGGAGGTCAACCCCCTTGGTGGTCTGCTCACAAACATCACAGCATTCTAGTGTGAGGGTCCACCGGATAGAACCCACCTCTTTTTCTTGTAGGTGAGTAGGTTAGTAGGCCAGTCCTTGATGGTCTGGCCACTGTAAACCTTGCATATCCAAGCAGATGAGTTCTGTGCTAAGATACGTGTGACCAGGCACCAGCATGCCTCTAATTGCTCATTTGAGAAAGGTTGTTGGGCATCCAGAAAGGGACTGATGAATGGGAAATGTGTGACACTGGCATTGAAGTTGTGAGAACAGGATATGGCAGTGTTGAGGAAAGGACTCTACAGGGAAACTCCTATGAGGCTGCTGAAGCTTGTTTAGAAGAGGGAGTTCTTCCTACAATCACCATGCTTACTCTCTCCCCAGTTAGGAAGATGACTGGTTTTCTACTGTGCCCTGAGCCTGGCCCATGCTGATACCCACAGGCCTCACACTAGAATGCTGTGATGTTTGTGAGCAGACCACCAAGGGGGTTGACCTCCATGGGCAGAATGAATTTGGGAGAAGTGCCACCTGCTTCCTTCTCAATTCTACCATCGTCTTCAACACCATGTGACAGAAACCCATCTCTGTTCTCTCACCAGGTCCCTGAAGAAGCCCTTGGAGACCCTATCCATTACTTACTGCCACCTCTCCCAGGCAGACTTGGATCATCTGCCCCAGTGCCTGAACCTTTCTGAGCTCCGGCATCTGCACCTGAGCTCTGTACTTTTAGATGAGTAGCTTGGACCTGTTGCTGGAGGGCTTCTCTCCAGGTTCCCCAAGCCCCGCAGTCCCACAATTCACTTATAAAATAATCACTCAGACGCTTATATCACTTATAAACTGTATGGCCGTGGCAGGCTTCTTGCTAATTGTTCTTTTATCTTAAATTAACCCATTTCTATAAATCTATACCTTGCCACGTGACTGGTGCCTTACCGGCATCTTCACATGCTGCTTCTCCTGGCGGTGGCTGCAGTGTCTCTCCCCTCAGCCTTCTGCTTCCCAGAATTCTCCTCTCTCCTTGTCCCACCTACTTCCTGCCTGGTCACTGGCCATCAGTGTTTTATTTATATAGAACAATATCCACAGCATGGACCTCTTGGACTTCTCCTGGAAAGAGTCAAAGCCACTTTGCAAAGCCTAGAACTGGAGAAATGTTGGCTGGAGGATTCACAATTCAGGATGCTCTTGCCTGCCCTGAGCCAATGCTCCCAGCTCACCAAGGTCAATTTCATTGATAATAATCTGTCTCTGCCTCTCCTGATGCAACTGCTTCACAACATAGCCAAACTGAGCAAGCTGACCCAGGAACTCTACCCTGCACCTCTGGAATGCTATGATCATAGGGGCCTGGTACTTGTAGATCAGTTTGACCAACTTTGCCCTGAACTCTTAAGTATAATAAGGACAAAAAGAAAGCCCAAAAAAATGACTTTTGCTACAAGACAATGCTATAAATGTTTCAATCATTCTATCTATGAGCTGGAGAGCAGGCATTGCCTTTGCTGGCAATAATAAATTGGGAGAAGTCCCTGCTTGGTACTGTCGTATTGTTTGTTGGTGTTCTGACAAATCAGGTTTGCCCTGAGACCAGGGGTCAGAACTAGCCACTACTTAACCATAGAGGCCAGTCGGTGGTGGCACACACCTTAATCTCAGCACTTGGGAGGCTCACACCTTTAATTCCAATTCTTGGGAGGTGGAGACTGGATCTTGGCCCCTCATTAGGTCTGAGTAACTGGAGAGATAAGAAGTCACTGGTGGTTGTTCCTTTGCATCTCTGATCTTCTACATCATTACCCCATACTTGACTCCTGGGTTTCATTGATAAGACTAAATAGGATCATGCTTGAGTTCTGAGCTATGGAAGCCTACTCGGGGTGGGGGGTGGGCATGGATGAAATCCTCCCTGGATTTATTGCAGCTTGAGACTGTTCCTCACAGAGATCCCGTAGCATGAGTAGCTGTACCCTTTTGCCCATTGCATATAATAATGTTCTGTGTTTTGGAGTTCCTGGTGCGGCTCCTTCACAGCACAGTGACCACTCATCCCCAGCATTTCTCTACCTGTGTCTGTGGTTTTTTCTTTCCCCATCACACTTAAACTAGTCACTCTCAAAGGTGTGCAGGACATGAAATCCTAGGGAAAGGTCTCAGCATTGGGATTCAGAGCACATGGCTTCAAAGGGTGCTCAATTGAATTTGAAATGACCCCTGCTTTGTCTTTTTAGGATTTTCCAGAAACTGGGATTTGTTAACTTTTTCATTTCTTTGATTTCTGATACTTGGTTAGATCACGTATCTCAGGCCGGTATTGAAGTCTAGATGCTCCAGCTTCAGCTTCCAGAATGCTGGTTCTCTCTTAACCCCAATTATACCTGGACATTCTAATGGTCATTCCACCAATCAGCTCCTGCATTTTCTTATTTATTTATTTATTTATTTATTTATTTATTTATTTATTTATTCATTATGTACACGGAAGAGGGAGCCAGATCTCATTACAGGTGGTCGTGGGCCACCATGTGGGTCCTGGGAATTGAACTCAGGACCTCTGGAAGAGCCGTTGCTGCTCTTAACCTCTGAGCTATCTCTCCAGGCCCAGATCCTGTATTTCTACACCCAATGTTGTCTAAGAATACAGAGAACTACCTGAGAATGCAGTCTGTTCTTATTCAACACCCCAGGCAACATCCTGGCTTCCTCCTTGGGATCTTTCTTGCCTTCTCTTCCTTTGGTCCCTGTTTTACAATGCTGAGAACAGCATCTTGGGCTTCCTTCCTTCCTTCTTTCTTTTTTTTCCTTCCTTCCTTCCTTCCTTCCTTCCTTCCTTCTTTCTTTCTTTCTTTCTTTCTTTCTTTCTTTTTTCCTTCTTTCTTTCTTATGGAGTAACATTTAAATGTTTGATTTTTTAAAATTTTTTTTCATATCACCCAGGTTCCCCCTCCCTCCTTTTCTCCCACACCCCACCTCCCCCCAATCCCATCCTCTATCCACTCCTCAGAGGAGATAGAGCCTCCCTTGGGTAGTCAACAAAGTCTGGCATGCCAAATTGAGGCAGAACCTAGCCCTTCCCCCTTGCATCAAGGCTGAATAAGGTATCCCACCTTAGGGGATGGGCTCCAAAAGCCAGTTCATGCACATGATATAAGTCCTGGTCCCACTGCCAGGGTCCCCACAAACAAATCAAGCCTCACAACTGAAGAATGGATAAAGAAAATGTGGTACATTTACACAATGGGGGCATTACTCATTTACATCATAAAAAAACAATGACATCAGGAAATTTGTAGGCAAATGGATGGAAAGAGAAAAAATCATCCAGGGTGGTGGTGGTGGCACACACATTTAATCCCAGCACTTGGGAGGCAGAGCCAGGCAGATATTTGTGAGTTCAGTCTGGTCTACAGAGTGAGATCTAGGACAGGCATCAAAACTACACAGAGAAACCCTGTCTCAAAAAACCAAAAAATAAAATTAAAAAATTAAAAAAAGAAGAAAAACCATCCAGAGTGAGGTAACCCAGACCCAGAAAGACAAACATGGTATATACTCATTCATATTTAGATATTAGATGCAAAGCAAAGCATAACCAGGATACAATCCACAACCCAGACAAGCTAGGTAAAAAGGAGGACCATAAGAGATACACGCATGGAGAGCCCCAGGAAGGGGAAATAGTTAAGATCTCCTGGATTAATTGGGAAGGGGAAATAGTTAAGATCTCCTGGAAAAATTGGGAAGTCGGAGATAAGAAGTGAGGGGATGGTGTGTGGAACATGGGGGATCAAGAGGGCTGAGTTGAGGGAGGGACAGAGAGGGACATTGGGCTAAGCAAGAGCTATTCTGACAGGTTTGGTAGTGCACACCTTTATTCCCAGCACTCAAAAGGCATGTGGATCCTGTGAGTTGGCAGCTATTCTTTCTATATAGTGAGTTACAGGACAGCCAAAGTAACAAAGGAAGACTGCGTTTCAAAAATAATAAGTAATAATAATAATAACAAAGAAGAAAAAAAGAAAATCATCCTCTGAATTCCATAGTATTACCATGGCATACCAGGTAGGGCCTACACATATGCATACACATACACACCACATAAATAAAAATACTCACGTACACATTTACCAGCACTCATGCACACATTTATATCTTCTCACACACAAACACAAACACACTCAAGGATAATAAATAAAAGGAATGTCCTCAAAACATGGATGTGAATCGTTAGGCTTCTGAGAGTCAAGAGGGCAAAGACTGGGAAGAATTTTCTAAAGTAGGTGCTTCCATTTCTCAAGAACAGAGAATTGAATCCTGCATCCTCAAAGCACTTAATGTTTCCTCCCTCATGGAGGACAGGGCTGGGATCAATACATTCCCTAATCCAGAGCAAGGATTTAACATGGAGATGGAGCCATAGCCCTCAAACCACAATCACAGCTATTTCTCCAGCCTTGTTCCCTGCTGTGGGGACCACACATCTGCATCACTAGCCCAGCTGCCTTTGACTCTTTTATTCTTTGGACAGGGAAGCCAGATGAGTTTATCAATGTCTGGAAGTTCTTCAATTTTGTTTCTATGAGTTTATTTTTTATTTTTAAATTATGTCATTTTTATTTATTATTAATTATGTTTATAAAATAGTGTGTGTGAGTATGTGTGTGCTGATGACTCAAGTGTTCTCAGAGACTAGAAGAAAATATCAAATCACCTGTTGCTGAGGTCACAGATGTTTGTGGGTGCTAAGAATGAAATGTTGGCCGAGTGGCGGTGGCGGTGGCACACGCCTTTAATCCCAGCACTCAGGAGGCAGAGGCAGGTGGATCTCTGTGAGTTCGAGGCCAGCCTGGTCTACAGAGTGAGATCCAGGACAGGCGCCAAAACTACACAGAGAAACCCTGTCTCGAAAAAACAAAAACAAAAAAACAAAACAATAAAAAAAGAATGACATGTTGGTCCCCAGGAAGAGCAGGAAGCACTCCTAACCTCTGAGCTATGTCTCCAAAAGAACCTATGCAGTGTATTGCAGTCTTTTGGAGGTCCTGCTCCAAGACTGCACCCAGGCTATGAAAAAAAGAATCCATGATGATCTTCTGAAAAATCTGTCTCCACATAGCTACATCTCTCTCAAACAGAAAACTTTAGAGAATATATGAGTTACATTTTGAGGGTCAAAGCCATTCTGATAACACACATGAAATCATAAGGGTTCTCTTGGACTTAGACTGCCATGCTGATGTCATGGCTAGTGAGTGAGTAACCATGGCAACATTAGCCTGTCAGTCTGTAAAGGTGGGGCATGATGCTCAGCATTTCCCACCAGAGTGACACTGAAATTCAGGACCTAAACAATAAACAATTGGCCAAATCTTGAGTCTTGTATCATAAAACTGAGTTCATGCAGAGATTCAAGAGCTGCAGGAAGTTATATCTACTAATGTTGCTTTGAGTGTGACACTTGGTTCAACAGACAGACACTTGGGAATTTGTCCTTGTGCATTCATTTGCAGTGGCAACTAGTTTACTTTGAATTTGCTCCGAGGTTTTAAATCAGCTAACTGTGTAAAAAGCTGTCTTTGTAGTTGAGAATACTGTTATTTTCCTACATCAGCCTGAGCTATGAAAAAAGCTAGCATTATTTTTATCCATTAAAATTATACAGCTTAAGAAGAAATCATCTTCCAGACCATCACAGACACATGTTTGCCCAGTAAATGGAATATATTCACAAGATAAACATACAGGCAGTGGGGGAAATACCCATAACTGTTTTTAGGGGAGAAATGTAGTGGCTCATGGGAAAATTACAGACAGAAGCAACCAGAATCTACAATAGCCTGTGGTCTCATAAGCCTTGCTTGATAAGGCTCCTCCATCAGACAATTATTTATCTGGTGGGTTGACCTTATGAATATCAGTTGTCATCTGCTCTATATTCTTAAGGCCTCCGGCAGTAGTGTTTTGGAATGGTCTCATGGAGGTAAAGTGTATAAGATCTCCAAGAGCAGGGCATGTTAGGTCACTCTGAAAAATCTAGAAGAAAGGGATAGAGATGAAGGGACAGAAGAGTATGGGGACAGTGTAGGCAGAATGCATGGTATCTAAATGTGGGATTGCTAAAGAACTCACTCGGTAAATTAAAAGGATAGAATGGTGCTCTCATTCAAAACTGCTTTATTGGAAAATCTGAAAATTGTAATGGGGGAAGTATCATTCCCCTTGAGGGCCTTTATGTGAGGTACACAACCAGTGGATGGATGCTATCCAGCATCAGAGCAACGTGGAACCCTCCTCATCCAGTCCCTTTGCTCTTTGTAATCTCCTTTCATTTTGTCCCCTTCCCTGTGTCTATAGTATCTCATACTATGAAATGCTGGGATGGAATCCCAACAATTTTCAGATCTCCTTTGCTGTCCAAGGTTAAGTCTGTACTGTTGACAGAAAATGAATCTCCGTCCTCCACGTCAATGATTCTCCTTCAAATATGAACCACCAGTGAAGCAATCTTCTTTCCCAAGTACATCCAAAAATGCTTGAATGCATACGTCATGTCTCTAATGAGTCATTTGAGTCCTGGCTTTGATTTCTCAGAGCCCAGCAGTGATCTCTTCTTATTTATTGCCAACATGAACATAGTGTGGCCTCCAGGTTATAAACACAGAATCCCAGACAATCTAGACATCTCTTACTCACAAAGTAGATCTCTTTCGGCTCTCTTATAGCACAGAGTGTTTCCATAAGCTCAGAACAATGTTCGGCAAATCTGTCTGGCATGACATCACCATTGTCATCATAGACCTCACTGGGGGCAGGGTACATCTCCCGGGTCAGATGTGTCAGGTTGGCAATGTGCTGCAGCAGCTTCTTAAGGCTGCACACAGACAGGAAGTTCTTCGTAAAATTGACTTCAGTGAGCTGGGAGCACTGGCTCAGGGCAAGCAGGAGGACACTGATTTGGAAGTCCATCAACATACAGCCCTTCAATTCTAAAGTCTGCAGAGTAGCTGTCAGTCTTTCTAGCAGTCTTCCTAGAAGTGAATGACTTATATTTAAAAAGGTGACACCACTCAGGTCCAGATGTTTGAGCTGATGGATGCTTGGACACTGGGACAGATAACTCATGTCTGATTCTGATAGCATGCAGTTAGTGATTGCAAGGGTCTCTAAGGGATTCTTCAAGCACCTACAGGGAGACAAAGGAGTTTATCTCAGTAAAGTCTAATAGCAGTGGAGGAAGGGTGATGACTTCAAGGTAGCAGAGGCTAAGTAGTCCTAAGGTCATTCTGAGAGCATCATGATGCTCCCTGATGGAGAGTTAACAACTTATGCACTATCATTGTAACTATTTGTCCCAGATCTGTTCCCTCTGCACTGTCAAGCACAAAAGCACATCAGCTGACAGATGATATCAGCAGGAAACTAGAAGGACCAACTATGGGATACTTAGAACCATCCCTGGGTGTGCCAACATTGGCCTCAATGAGCCCTACCTTCCTAGCACAGCCTTTGTCCTGTTTCCAGGGCTTCTCTGTGCCCCTAATCACACACACTCTCTCTAATTTCCCATTTATTCAGGCCCTACCTGTGCTGAAATAGCCCTTGCCCTTGGGAATCAGAGAGAGATGTAAACTGTTCATACAGTTCTAAGGACAGGGCTGACATGGGGGCAACATGTGGTTAAAGACCTCATACCCTCTCTAGATCTGTTTTCACTTCATCTGGGTCCCTAGGAAAGACCTTTTCTCAATCATGGATGCTAGAGTAGCAGAAAGACTACTAGATCAATTATCTTAAGGTCATATCAATGTGTCCTCAGGAGTGACTGGGAAGCCACAGGTGTACACTGAAGTTTCGGTGAAAAGGTTTTTCTCTGACCTGTGGAGCAAGCTCTCTATCCTCCTCACCTGAGCACTTGGTCAAGTCGTTCATTCAGGAAGAAGACATCATTCAAATAGAGATGCTGGAGCATGTTGAGTTGGGAGAACTGGGAAATGATCTCTGTAAAACACCATTCTTTCATCTCTTGGTTCCCAAGCCACTTCAAAGGAGTGCATATTTCATTGATAACAAGTTTCTGAAGGTTTGTCATCTGGCCCAGGCCAGAGGCTATCGTTGCAAGGGTTCCCAGGTCCCAGCATTCATTCACTTCCAATTCCTGTATAGAGCTTGGCTCAAATACCTCCAGCAGCTCCAGGGGGTTATAGACAGGCAGGGCCCAAAACTCCAGCTTTTGACAGATCACCTGCACCCCATCTTTTCTCTGCTTGGTCCACCAATAGAAATACCTTAGGTATTTACAAAGATGGCTGGATTTGAGAGAAAGGTTCATCAACACAGTCACGACTTGTTTCCCCTCTTGTATGGGATGATGCACCACTGGCTGGGTCTCAGTAATGACATCTGGAGAGCAGACACCATCCTCTATTCCAGCCCACACATTCCAGAAGTTATGTTGGGCATCCCGCAAATCAAGCACTTTTAGTTTCCGACTCCTGTTGGTCAAACAAGAAGGAGATTCAAATGACAGGAGTACCAGTTTATAATCTGCTTTGACCCCACACTTCAAATTCCCTTAAATCTATTCCTTGAACCCAGACTGTTTCCATTTCTAGTGGATGGGGGAAGAGACAAGGGCAGAATCATTGATATTGACTACATCTATTCTCAGTCTGCTCCACACACCACTGTCCTTTTTCTTTTATTCACTTCTCTAAGACATCTGATTCAACTTGGACCACATTCCAATCTCTGTAGTCACTTCATCCACACACTTCCCCTCCATGTTCTCACTTACCTAGGCTGATCCTTCTGGTTAATCAGCAAATCCAGGCCATCCAGCACAGCCTTCAATGTCTCCAGGTGGGGACTCTTCATCAGGGCTCCCACAGGAAGGCATGGGAAGGGCCAGGCTGCCACCATCGCCCTCAAGATGTTTGTTTGTTTTCCAGTGAAGGCATCTTTGAATAGAGGTGGGAAGAGTTCCATGGGCAGGTATTTCAGAGCAGAGATGGCCAAGGCTTCATCTTTTAGCAGACTTCTTCTTGCCAGCTGCAGGAGCGTGGGTGGGGAGCTCATCTTGGCCTTCAGATAGACAGATGCTATAGAAATATATAGAGGAATAAACCCTTTCAGGCAAACCACTTTTAGCAAGCCTCTTTGCCCCCTCACTGCATAAACCATGCAGGGCACGGTCA
>NW_023504879.1:0-22107 GCF_004664715.2 Peromyscus leucopus | reverse complement strand
CTAGAAGGTTTTTAGATTTTTTTTTTAAGGTAGGTTTTAAAAATGAGAATTTTATACACAAACCGTTTTGGAGGAAAAAAACCACAAAAACACTACAGATCATATAAGCAAGACAGTGACACTAAAATTTTAATTCATTAATCTGTCCAATACTGATGCAATTTATGGCTTTTCTTCTGCCCCAAATCACGAACATGTGCATCTCTGGGGAACTACAATATGATTGCACTAAATATTCTTTGAATAGAGGCCAAATTAATCTTTCAAATGTAGTGATGACTCTTATCTGTACTCAGTGAAATCACACAAATTCCTGAAACCTAAAAGTCAAGCAGAAGGCCGGGACAAGGCTCAGGTGAGTCAGCACTTTCCCACAGGGTTCACCATGCAGGCAACATTACCTTGTCTTTCAAAAGATGCCTGCCTTCTGCAAGGGGAAACCTAGGAAGGCTGAACTCAGAGGGAGGGGCTTTCTTATAATTTGCGATTTCCAGAATTTAATTTATAGGCAGATCTTTACATGCAGCCAACTTACAGCACAGCAATATAAAGCCACGCCTCGTAGGTGATGAACACGCACTATGCAGACGAGGTGTCGGGGGAGGAGTTGAGTCAGCGCTTTATGATTGGAATTCCATCCTAGCCGGGACTGTGGAGAACATCTGCATTAGCTTTTTGTATTAACGAAGCTACTGGCTCCTCATGTGTCTCCAGGTAACTCTGCTTAACTAAACAGCGAAGCCATATTCTCTAAATTCACTGTTGAATGCCTGTCCCAGGCCAAACTGTCTGTCTGCTCTTATTTTTGTACCATATTGCTCTTAAAAATCTTGGTTTGGTACAATTCATAATTCACCAAAACTTCTTCATATAATTTAAAACACTAAATTAGTTTAAAATGAAGCAATTTATATCTTTATGCAAAAACATGTCTGTCTTTGCAAAGGACTGTAAGCAGATTACAATAAATCCTTTACTAAATCACCTGTTGTTCTGGAAACTTCATTGTAATGCATAGAGCTACACCTGGACTTCCTGCTTCCTACATCCTGATCCTGTGCCCTTCAGCCGCAGCCAACACTGGAAGCACTGGAATTCTCTCTGAGGGCTAGAAAAAGTCCTGTTGGCTGTCACATTGATCAGCCTTCTCTTTGGGGACTGATTAGTCATCCCAGTTCTGTGGCTAAAACTCAGTTCACTAAACTCTCCAGTATAATCACATGGCCACGTGTAAACACTTAAGCATGGCCTGCATCTCTCCACCCACAGCACGGCGGGCGAGACTCACTTGAGGAGACCAGGCCAGCTGAATGAAGACTTCCCCTGTGTGCTCTTGCTGTCTCCCTCAGGTACCTGCAAACCCTGACGGTTACCCATTCTTTGTGGGACTCCCCCTTGGCTTTCATGAACATGGACCACAAAAATGCAATTACCAGTTCATTTTAAAATAGGAAGCATTTCCTCATAGATAAATTTAAGTAATGTGTCATTTAGTGGGTGAGTGTTGACTGGCTTTCAGAAAGGGAAGCCAGGGTGATAGACAAATTTAACATTGCTTAAGCACAACAGATAAAATTCTAGCACACATAGTGTGGTCACTGACCACAGCCCAGGAGGAGAGTTGTATGCACATAGAGTAGGTGGTAAACATCTGTATGTAAAAGCAAATTTATATGCAAATATTTTATGAAATTTGACCTTTTCAGGAGCAAAGCTTCTCACAGCTTCAAATTTGAAACCAAAGCAATCTAGCACTGGAGCCTGCCAAGAGGTCCTACCCATGAGCACTCTGGAGAAAGCAGGTGGCCTTCAGAACTGAGGAGGCTATTCTTGGGGCAAGTGTGCCTTTATTTTGCTTTTAAGAATTTCACAAAACAACTCTTGGGCCGAAAGAATTCAGTTCCCCATTAGAATCTCTAGCTGAGAACTGCTGGGGCAGCCAGCTACTACTGTCGGCCACAGCATTAAAATCCGTGCAGTGTGTCGCATATAGACCAAGAGGATTACTGCTTGTGTATGTTGAATGCCCCCCAAAGCAAAGAGGAGACATTTCTTCAACAAAAAGCACTAGCATGCCCTTTGATAAGTGATGCATGTGTTTGCAAGTTAAGACAACTACAAGTATAGCTAACACTTTTTGTCTAGCCACCCAATTCTTAGTGCAGCATGGGAATAAAACAGTAGTTTCCCAAACAGCATTAAATAGAAGAACATTAAGATAGGACTCAGACGTTTGGCATGAGCCAAGGCTGTCCAAAGCCAAGGGCAGAATTACTGCACAACAGAGCAGCCCGCTAGTTTGTCAGTCTCTCTCCAGGGTCTGTGAACTGCCCAGGGAGTCTGCTGATTAGGACCAGACTTGGCTAAGTTGGATTCTCTCACGCATCTGTGCTTAGCCTATAATAGCTTTGCTACATGAAACCACTTACCACCCAGCGCAAGCTCAGATACATGATGGAAAGGGCTAATTCTTTCTTTCTTTTTCTTTTCTTTCTTTCTTTCTTTCTTTCTTTCTTTCTTTCTTTCTTTCTTTCTTTCTTTCTTTCTTTCTCTCTCTCTCTCTCTTTCCTTTCTTTCTTTCTTTCTTTCTTTCTTCTTTCTTTCTTTCTTCCTTCCTTCCTTCCTTTCCTCTCTCTCTCTCTCTCTCTCTCTCTCTCTCTCTCTCTCCCTCCCTCCCTCCCTCCCTCCTTCCTTTCTTTTTTTTTTTGTTTTTTCAGACAAGGTTTCTCTGTGTCGTTTTTGGTGCCTGTCCTCAATCTCGCTCTGTAGACCAGGCTGGCCTTGAACTCACAGAGATCCACCTGGCTCTGCCTCCTGAGTGCTGGAATTAAAGGCATCACCACCGCCCGGCTGGGATAATGCTTTCTAAGCCTTGGTCCTTCAGACTCGCTCCTGTCCCATTGACTAAGGTGAGTTCTAGGGTCAAGCCCACAGTCAAGCTGGGAGAGCTCTTGGCAGAGAGGCTGGTTCCAATACGGGGTGAAAGGCTATGTCACTACAACTCCCACTTATTCAGACACTCTGCAGAACGTGTGTTACCAAGACTGATTCCCAAGGTTCTCCCGGGTCAACAAAACCTATCTCTGTAGCTTTACAGAGTTTTATTCATGCCCTCACGAGCCAGACTCAGTTGTGTCTGAGCAAGCTGTTCCCACTCCACGTGCAGCATTTTCATAGACACTAGCTTTCCAAGGAAGAAATCCATCACCAACATGAGGCGCTGGGCTGTCCAGCCTCATCCCACACACATTGTGGTCCAAGTTCAATGTGCAGGTCTCATGTTGGACAATCATCAGCTGTGCTCGTCTTCAGATAGAAAGATTCAAAAATATTCTTCTAGCAGGTAGACTGAGACACTTTTAGCCAGACATTTAGCATTAGAAGAATAAGCTGTGCCCCCCAAATGTGGTAGCAGTAAACTACTGCTTAAAATAGCCAAGAAAAGCCGTGTGGTGGTGGCTCACGCCTTTAATCCCTGCACTCGGGAGGCAGAGCCAGGAGGATCTCTGTGAGTTCGAGGCCAGCCTGGTCTACAGAGTGAGTTCCAGGAAAGGCTCCAAAGCTACACAGAGAAACCCTGTCTCGAAAAACCAATAATAATAATAATAGCCAAGGAAAAGTAAGCTGAGAGTCATCTGCTCTGACACATACAGGGCAGGGAGAAGACAGCCCTGCAGTAACATCCTAAGAGGAATGGAGAAGCTGTGTGGCTGAAGAAGATTCAAGGTGTCATGGAAGCATCTGGCAGAGTTAGGAGTAGGCAGAGGCTGGCTCTGAGAGACATGAGAAGCCAAGGATGAGAATGCACTCAGCATGAGGTGGACGGGAAGTGAGGACACGCCAGGATTAGAGGCAGAGACCTTGGGAAGGGTGTAGGCATCACGGTGATATCCAGAGAACAAGGGCAAAGAATGGCCTTCGAAGAGGATGGCAGAGGGGTGTGTGTGCTGTGTTAGTGCTGTCCCTGTGGGCAGAGTATTTGATATTATCAACATTTAAAAGAGAAGGTTGGCTTAAAGCTCAGTTTCTGAGTCTCAGTCTGTGGTTAGCCACCTCTGGTTTGGGGACTGTGAGAGGGTGTGGCATCAAAGCAGAAGTGTGAAGGAAAGCAAAGTTGCTCACCCTACAACATGCAGGCAACAAAGAGCGACGACAGAGGACCCTCATCCTTTAGGGCACGTCCAGACTGTCTGATAAGTGCCACCACCTCCCAGGAGTGCCTGCGGCTGGGGACCAAGCCTTCAACACATGGAACTTTGACAGACTCCCAAGATCCAAACGATGGCAGTGTCTAGGAGACACAAACCCCTGGAGTGCCTATGCCTCCCACTGTCCACTCACTAGCGTCCCTGCTGTGTACACTGGACACAGAACACATTCTCTAAAGGTCCGACAGCACTTCGTGTCTCCCTTCCACAGATGGAAACCCACGCATTAAAGACTCCTGCAGGGCCTCTGTGCCAACAAAGGCTGAAGACTAGTCCTAGTAGTGTGGCTGAGGCTGCTGGACGTGAGAGATGCAGCTGGTGTCAA
This sequence comes from Peromyscus leucopus, assembly GCF_004664715.2. Taxonomy (NCBI): domain Eukaryota; kingdom Metazoa; phylum Chordata; class Mammalia; order Rodentia; family Cricetidae; genus Peromyscus; species Peromyscus leucopus. The sequence goes on along the minus strand of NW_023504879.1, from coordinate 17,574 downwards.
GTTCAGAGTGAAGCACATAAGCCAACAGCCAGCCTCCTGAAGATGTTCTGAGGATTAGCCACACCCATCTAACAAAACACACGCCTTCTCAGGAGATCGGAAGGGATGCCCAGGTGTAACCCTACACCCCTGCTCCCATTACTGTGAAGAGTTTGGGCCCTGCCCAAAGCTAAGCTCTCTGCTCTACCCTGTGGTGAGCAAAGGCAAGTTGAGCCAAGTTGCTCCTGGGCCATATTCTGATAGAAACACCCTTGACTCTCCTCTGGCTCTTGAACAGAGCATTTCTTGCTTTCCCCTAGATAAGCACAGGCCTGCAGCTTGGGGCCATAGGAAGCCTCTTTAGCCACACCACTCTGGGGCTTTGCTGCTGGCCCACTGGTATCCACGGCACAGAGAGGACACGGATAACAAATGTGCAAGCAATTGTAACGATGGGACCAGCAGCCCCCGTCATGCATACTTCGCTTTCACTCACACAATTTAACTTCACACTTCGCTTTCCCTATTGGGAAGCAAGGGCAGAATCATGGAGACAGCTAGACTTGTGGAGGCTGACATAATCAAATGCTAAGGCACAGGGAAGGGTGGACCACACTCTGGGCAGGTAAACCTTCAAGCCAGCAAACAGTGAGTTGTGACTAGTGCCTGCCCCGCTCATCCCATGAGGAGCACTGCCAGGCGTCAGTCTCTCCATGCTGAGTCACCATACCTACCCATATGCACACCTTTTCTACAAGCACATTCATTAAGTCACATCAGGAAATGACAGCTCAAAACACAGGGCACCAAAGGTTCTGACCCTTCCTCCAGGGCCAGGCTGGCCACTCAAACTTCAAGATAGCCACTAGAGTGCAGCCCTGGGTCCTCAGTACTCTCAATTCTTCCCTCAGGACCTATGGCTTGGTATTTTAACTGATATTGTAAGGAAAAGGTCCTTACTTTTTTACAGAATACATTCTTCCAAAAAGCACATTCTTCCCAACCTCATTGGGACTCCTGCTATTCAGCTCGCTGAAGTGATCAACTAGTAAAGGTTTATTTTGGCTCCCAGTCTTGGAGGTGGCACTTCATGACAGATGAGCTTTGGATCCGTGGCACATGACAGGAAGCCTATGGCAGAATAGCTGATCAGGAGAGAAAGGTAGAGACTAGTGTCCCATCAACCCTGATAGGCACATCCTGAGGACCTGAGCCCTCGCGCAAGCCTCCCTTTTCAAACTTTCAATCTCCTTCAAACAGTGACACAAGCTGGGGACAAGACCTTTAACACATGGGCCTTTGGGGGACATTCCAGATCCAAACTTGATGCCCACATGAGGTGAGTCCACAGCTGTTAGCTGGCAGAGCAGCAGGCTCCAGAGTCAGTCTGGGAGACCAGACAACATCCTTCTTTTGACAAATCCTTAAGAGAAAACTCAGGCACGTTCAGGACCCTCATGTGGGTTGGACGTCGGCAGCCCACCTCCTGGAGCCCCTCTGACGCAGGACTTGGCCATGCCTGGGCCTGGACTTGGGGACCTGGAGAACGAGGAGGACTAGGGCATCCCATGCTAGGAGAGCTCTCAGCCCACCCTTCCCACAGCCTGGCTTCATCAAGATGGGGAATTCAACCCTGAGACCTGGAAGGCAAGGCCGTGTTGGGTGGTATGAGAGAGATGTGCCCCAAAAAGCCAGGCAGGAGGGCTGGCCATCTGTGTGGGTGCAACTCACCCACACATTACCACAGACCAGTTTACACCAGTTACACACACCGTGTCTTGGGGAAATGGCCTATGCAGTAGACTGGAGCTCCCAACGCCGGGCTTTCATCTCAGAAACACCACCCCCTTCCCTGCCACAAATAACAAGGTTCTGATGGTCTGCTCACCATAACAGTCAAACCATGAATCACCAATGAAGGAATGCATTCCCTCATAGAAGGCCAGACACACCAAATAGTAAATTACATTTTATTTCATTTACAGAAGGGCCTTATGGCAACAAGGTGGCATGGGGCAAACAGCACCCAGGTGAGCACGTGGAAAAGACTGCTGTAAGCACACAGGTGAGCTTGGTGCAGCTCCAGTGAGCAGGCCCGGGGAGCCGGGGAGGCAGGCAGGAAGGCAAGGCTTCTCTTGGCTTCTCTCCAGGCTGGGACCAACTCCCCTGCACCCACAAGGCCACATGTGTCCTGGACATACAATACAAGAGTAGCACAGTTCTCATGAAAACTCAACAGCAGGCGCATGGAGAGCTGGGTTCCTCCATGCCTGGCAGTGATGTCACCAGTGGCCCTGCCCTCCCCATTCCACAGGCTGGAGAATTAAAAATCGCAAGCCCCAGTGCCTGCCGGGTGAGAATCCACTCCACCTGTGCTGAGGATGCTCTCCTTACACATACGTCTGCACAGTCCACCCCCTCCCCAGCCCTGGAGTGCCCGTGGTGATCTGCAGTTCCTGAGCGTGATGGTGGTGTTTGGTGGTGTTCCCAGGCTGGTGCATGGTGCCAGGATCAGCGGGAGCCCCCTGAGGCCAGGAGCTACAGCAGCTTGACATAATTCTGTGGAATCAGCCCTCTCTTGCCATTCAGGGTCCCTTCCAGCCAGCCAGGTTCCCTTGAGGTCTGAACTGAAAAAGAAGAGACCATGTTTACAAGCCTGCTCCTGGTCCTTGTCCCTGATACTCACCATGCTGCAAGGTTTCTTGTAGGCTCAACCATGGAGCAGTCAGTGGAGAGTAGGGTCACTTCTGGGGCCTTGAATAACAAAGCTGCCATGGCAGTTACTGATGGCTTCTGCCCGGGATTGCTAAGCACAAAGCTCCCCTATCTAGTCCCCCAGCTTCTGATCCTGCTCCTTCTAGTTCATGGTGTACCAAGTGTGCACAGAGCAGAGCACATTTTCCCCTGCTTCAAGTCAAAACCAAGTTTACTGGGCCCTTCCTAGCACTCCAGCAGTCTTTCGAACTCCCTACCTATCAACCAGTTCACCCGAGTCAACCAGAGAACCCCAACTCCAGGGCCCTGGCGCACACAGGGCCTGCTGCCTAGAGCGCTTTCCCACTTCTTCACCGGGTAACTCCTCCACTTCAGGTTCCAGAGCATAGCTGCTCCTTAGGGAGGTCTGCTTCAGCCACTCCGGGAATTAGCCGCACTCATCTCATGCCCACATGGAGGGGAGCTCCTGGTGGCAGGCCTGGGCCTTACACAGTGAAGCACAGTGCCCAGCACACTGGCGGTGTCAATACATACTTGTGACGGTCACATGACAAGGGTCAGACTGGACATCAGAAGACACAGAGCTCAAGTCAGTACACTAGCATTTTGGTATCAAATACAAAAGAATTTAAGGGACCCCAGCTGAAGCACCAATTATGGCCGGGGCAGAGCCACATGCCTTGTCGGAAGGGGGCAGTACTTGCCCACAGAACAACCCAGAAACCAGCTCTGAAATGCAGCTTTTGATCACAACCCACAGGAATTATCTTATACTAAACTAAAAATTGGGTGCAGGTATTCACACTGCCGTCTTGTGAAGCCCTGTTTCCCGGCTCTGGGTGTGATGGACTCTTTATTCCACTGCTTTGTGATTGCCACTTGCAACTGAGTAATTCACGACCCACTCGTGTGGAGACCATGATGGTTCAGTGCTAACTGTCCTTTTCAATGAGGTCACCGTTGGTTTTCTCCTGTGCACTCTGCTATCTGCATCACCACTTTCTTCCATCTGCCAAGTAGCTTTAAGGCTTCTACTTGGTTGCTCCCTAGGTCCTAAATATTCTACACCCCAGCCATGAATGGGCAGTACAGATTAACACCAGTTACGGCTCTGCCCCCATTCCAGACAGATGAGCGGCCTCACACCTACGCATTCCATGTGTGCCTAAGAGAGTGAGGCTCCTAGTCTAGATTACAGCTGAAAGTTCTCATCTGAGAGCTCATGTTCCCTGGTACCTAACCGAGGGTTTCACACGGTCTCTGCAATAAATGAGCAAGTGAAGTAAGGTGTGCTTTCAAGGTGAACAGCAGGCACCAACTCACTTTCTTCGCCCCTCACTGACCTTTACCCTGACCTTGTCACCAAGGACACTTTGTAAAGGCTTCGTCCATACACTATACTGGCAATGCCACCAGAGTGTGGAGAAAGGACTGGATTCAACACCAAAGCCACCCGCCCCCGGGATGTGCCACCTGCTGCATACGGTGTCCTGGATGAGTGTAAACACAAGCTGAGGCCCCACAGCTTGCCAAGGCTCATCCCTGGCAACTTCAGAAGTATCTGTTCATTCTTTAATTCCTTCACCACCTCAGGGCAGGGCCAGCATTGGCAGGCACCACTCCACAGCTGCTCTGGCAGACAGAAGGAGCTGGCAGTTGATTCCAAAGGGTCTCCCACCCTGGAAACTAACTGCTGCATGGCAAGGCAGCTGTGCTTCCATTTTTATGGCAGGAGACACAGGGGCTCCGTCTCCTGCCATTCTCTAGGGCCTTTCCTATGGGCCACCTTCTGCACCTAAGTTTTCTGGTGACCTCTATCCTTCGTTTCCATAAATGGAATCATCTATTTGTCCCTCTAGAATTGGCTTATTTCACTGAGGATATCTTCAGGTTCAATCCCACCCACGGGTCTGACTTTCTGTAGACAGCTTGTTTACACTCCTAAGTGTACACTAAGGACACACTACATTTTGTTCATCCACTTGCCAGCTGATGGGCAATTGGTCACTTCCACCTTTGGGGTCCTCATGAGTGCTATCAACAGCAGATACAAGAACCCCTGCCTTTCCTCTTTTTGAGTGTATTCTCAGAACTGGACTGCTGGGTCACACTTGCCTCCATTACTAATGTTTTGAGTAGCCACACTGTTATCTTCCACACGGCTATCACCCTGTTCCCATTTCTCTATGACCTCACCAACGATATCTGTTCCCTCTCTCCGTCTCCAGTGCTGGAGTGGGTGTGAAGTGGTATGTCACCGTGCTTCTTACCATCCTGTCCCACGACAACAGTGACTGTGGAACCAGCACCAACATTTTCTGCAAAGCCACATCCATTCCAGAATGGAGTCTTGGGCCTCGACAGTCTAACCTAAGGTCAACCATTACCTGTGACAAAGATTTTAAAAACTGAGCCTTCAGCAGAAGAGAACACTAGGAACTCAGCTCAGCTTAGGAAGCCCAACGTGGGCCCCATGCAAGCTGGGTCTGAGGACTCCCCTCTGTCTCCCACGACACCCTCCCCCTCGTCAGGGAGACCACGGGCTCAAATGTCATACTTCTCATTCTCCTTCCTAAGCTTTAGTTAAAATACTTTTGTCCCACAAGTCTCTACCCCCATTTGCTGATTTCTGAGTTCACCCAGCATCACACTGCATGTACTAATGTGGCACCCAACAACTTTCTGTGATTCCCACATTAGGAATACAGCTGGCAGGCCCTCCCCGAGGGTGCCAAACAGCATTTCAAGGATTAATCCATGTACTTCAGACCTTAAAAGTTCAATTCCGAGAGGCTTTTAAGGGTTAATATGGTCCACACCTGCTGCCTGTAGACACTGCCTCTACATGTGGCATACAACCAACACACTGGCCTCAGCACTGAGTGTTGGGCTAGTTCCTGAAAACCCTGTGCTCGTGGGCCCTACGGTCCCGTGGGCAGACCCAGGGCAAACCACACTTCACACCTGACTATCAGCGCTGTCAACAAGTGTATTTCTGGGATTCGTGAGCCCCAGAGAAAGGAGGACGGTTCCTGGCTTTTAAAGGAATACTGGCTGCCCTGAGACCACATGAGTGAGCACAGACTTCCTGGCAGAGCATGGAAAACATCTCTCAGAGCTACAGAAACACATCTTCATCCCAGAACTGGAATTCATAACTTAAGTCCACAGCCTCAGAATAAGAGGAGAAAGTGAGGAGTTACAGAGCGCATACTCACTAGTGGTCCCTTCCCTTCCACACACCAGTCTGAGGTCCCTGCTTGTGATTTTTCCAAAGCCCTATGAACAGTGAAGCCCAGGGACTTATCAGGCCTCTGACTGTCATAAACTGGTTTCTGTCATTGCCTGCAGTACAAAAAAGGATTACACTGTGGGGTCCTTGTGATTGGTAGAAGATTCCAAACCATTATGTGAGCAGAAGAAAACTATCTTAGCTGTCAGGGTGTTAAGGATTGCCGGTCAAAGCAAGGGAGTGTTCCTGGAGACACTGCTGCAGGGTGAGCTGTAAACACTGGCTGGCTCCACAAAAGGAAAGGACCCACGCCCTGCCGCACTGTCCCACTTCACGCTGCTTGTCAGAAGAAAAGAACCCACCACCCTTCCAAGAGCGGACATATTCTGAGCAAATATCTGCTTCCAAGCAACTGAGAGGTCAGCCAGGCCCTGGAGATGCAAGTGCACACAGTAATGCTGTTTATATAGTGTTTATTCATAGAGTAGGGCTGCACCCTAGTTAGGGGCCTCAACCTCCTGTGCCCTTTCGGACCCGCTCCTAAGGAACAGCAAGTTGGGCAGGCTGCGCCACCTCTGAAAACATTCCTCTGAGCTCATGTGCACCACAATGGGACGCTGGGGAGGCACCACAGACACAGGGCTCACAGAAAATGAGGCCTCTACAGGACAGGAGAAGAGAGAGCCAGCATTCCAAGCAGACCTTTTTTGGAATACACAGCCTTGGGGGAGGGGCTGAGGAACAACTAAGATGCCCTGGGTGTCCAGCCAGCATGCCAGAAAGAGCTGGCCACCAGCACTCAGGGCACATGCGCAAGGGAGACATAACCTGGCTAGATGCGACCGTATCTGCAGCACACTGTGATGGCCCCTGTAGGGCACAGTAGTCACCAGCATGTTCCCCCCAAATGCCCACAGTATTCAAAGTTCAGCCTCCTGAACCTCACTGAATCACCCTGATACATCTTTGCAGACTGGGATGAAAATCCTGGTACACAGAGCACTTATAGTTTCCAGAGAAAGTGAAGGGGCAAGGCACTGCCACCTGCTCTTTGCCCGTGTGTGTGTGTGTGTGTGTGTGTGTGTGTGTGTGTGTGTGTGTTGCTTATCTCTATGTACATATATGTATGAGTATATATATATATATACATATATATATATATATATATATTCTATGATCCTTTTTTTTTTTTTTTTTTTTTTTGGTTTTTCGAGACAGGGTTTCTCTGTGTAGCTTTGCGCCTTTCCTGGAACTCACTTGGTAGCCCAGGCTGGCCTCGAACTCGCAGAGATCCGCCTGGCTCTGCCTCCCGAGTGCTGGGATTAAAGGCGTGCGCCACCACCGCCCGGCTCTATGATCCTTTTTTAAAGTCATCAAGGGACTTTGGTGGTAGAGAACATGGGCCTCCTGGGCTGGCTGCTTTCTGACCCTTCTTTTGTCTTCCATCTACACTGTCAGACCCAGATTTGGTTTAGAGAGACACAGGTGTCATGGCTGTGTGCCCAAAGCAAGTGCTATGAACCTAATGTGGTTCTTGTTGACCCATTCCTCAGAGTAACAACTTCTGAGTAAATATTTGACCCAATTTTGACCAAGAGATGTAAAGGCAGTTAAACTCAGAAGTAAGTTGTGGAAAAGTTTTCTCATAAAAGAAATACAAAGAGGAGACATCCCCTTTGCTAGAGTTATGTGTGGCCTGTAAATGTGGTCATTTCTCACCCCACAAGGACACTAGTCAAAGATCCAAGTCTGAAGCTCAGAATGTTCAGCAAACATGGGAATACATTCGTCTTGCTGACATCTTTACACACCCCTGAGCACTACTTATTGTGGAAGCCCACAGAGGTTTCCTAGTGAGATCTGAGCTTGCTTTACCCAGCAGAGCTGCATCAGAGGATTGCTTGACCATGTGCATGGTTACTAGGTAATTGGAAGGGTCTACACTTGGCTGAGCTAGGGGGAGGTCTTTTGCTCCACCCCTCGGCATTCCTATAAACAGCCCTTTAGAAGAGACAGAGGGGCCGGTGGATAATGTTCCAGGCCCTCCCGAGGCTACCCTGTGTTTCTGTTTCTCCCCTCTCTATCCTTCTATCTAATATCTCGGTGTGTAAGAAAAATCTCGTGAGAGGGCACTGCTGCTGTCTTCTGAGATTATCGGGAATCTGGCTCTAGGAGCACACAGCACACACACAGAATCTATTCTAAATAAAGCAACTTGCTTTCTATACAACAACTCTCATCAAATGTTGCACTTCTAACTACCACAATGCGCTGTGGCGATGTGTTCCATAGACTCCAAACATTCTGGCTAATCAGCCATTCCATCCCAGCAGCCAAGGTTTCCCCTGCTTCCTAGGAACTCTTCTGGGGAGCTCCCCCCACACTCAACATCACCGTTTCCACAGCAACCAATGGATTTCATAATGAGTGTGACTAGAGAGGGAAGAAATCAAGAGCAAGGGAGGAAAATATATTCACTGAACCAGAGGAGAAATTTGTGAAATATTAAAACAGGCCTAGCTCCTAAATGTCTGTGTATGAATATTAAACATTCAACTAAAATCCACACCCTTATTTAAAATGTAAAGTCTAAAGATGCGCACACTGTTCCAGTTGGCAGGAAATCGCAAAGCACGAGAATGGTACAGAAGAGAGAAGGCCAAGTGTTTGGATTTCTGAGTCCTCACTGGTGCTGCGAAGCATCTCCACTTGGTGAGGGATGGTGGCGGCACAGAAAGCAAAGGCTGCACCTCAGAAGCACTCAACTCCAAGTGGTACCGGCCTCTTGCCACCGTCAGAGCGACCTGAATGAAGGACTGCTGGATTAAAAGGGGTGGAGACTGGCCAAGAAGAAGAAGAAACACTGTGCCGCCACCAACACACAGCTCTGCAGCTCATCTCAAAGGCCAGTGTCAAAGCATGGCCACAAACAGTGGCCGGCACTCTCTGTGCGGACATTAAGGGGAGACAGAATGTCTCCCGCCACAAAGCTCGTGGCAGCACTCACCATCCTCAAAAATGGCTCCTATTTCAAATGACAGTTCTGAGCTGTGTTCTGCCTCACAGGGGTACACGGCACGGGCCTTGCGATTGATAACGCTGCAGAGAGAACACAGAAGGCTTGAATGGAAAACTGAAGACAGAACCCTCACAGCCCCCTCCCCATTTCCCAAGTCTCATTTTACATGCCAACAGTGGGGAAGTACATTCCGAAAAGGAAATGTCAGGGCCATGAACATCAGGCAGAGCAGTAGCACTTGGCTTTCAAGTAATGATGGGTTTCCAACACAAACCTTCCCTTCGGGAGTCTCCCCGGGAAGCTGTCAGTGAACCACTTCACCAGAGTCTCCTCATTGCCTGGTGGAGTGTCCCATCCCAGGGCTCAGCACTGTAGAACGCACAAGACATGTTTACCTCTGAGTACTTCAGCTGTACATCAGCGAAGAGAGAGGAAGAGGCACATGCACTTTAAACTGCTCCCAGTGAGTCCATGTGTGCCGCCTACAGTTCCCACAGCACACTGGAAGGGCTGCCATCCCTGGTAGGTCTTTATTTAGGCCATTCGGCCCCTTAAAATGAACACAAGGCTCAGCATCTCCTAACTTGTGAGAACATGTTCTGAGCCCTCCTGAGAGACGTGCACAATGGGAAATGGTGGAAGCCATACTTGGCCAGATCTAAGCCAAGGAAAAAAGAAATGCTGCCTCTCCCTGGAGACGTAAGAACTCTGCCGGCTGATGCTCAGGCACTGTGACTTGCTACTCTCTCTTCTACAAACTGGTCATAAGATGCCCACAGAAGTCAACATATCCAGCATCCACTCTGCCTTCCGTTTCAACAAAGAGTCTGCTTTACATCTGCATATAAAAATGCTTGCAAAGAATTTTTGAAATTCTTTTTTCATAAATATTCCTAATTTCATAAATAAATAAGAAGGACTGAAAAGGGAGAGCAGGTCCCAACAAGGCTCATGCACTACAAATTCTTCTCAAAACCTGCAATTGGCCCTGAGTAGCCAACAGGTTCCTCATCTACAGATTCAACCACTCACTGATTGAAAGTATTAAAAAAAGGGGAGAGGGGATCTGTATTGTGCAACACATCCAGTCCTCCCATAACTTTCCTAAACAATACAGTGTAGTAAAGGTTCACACAGCATACACATTATTAGGTATTAAAACTGACCTACAGATGACTTCAAATATACAGGAGGATGAGTGTAGGTCAGATGTAAATACAAAATCATTCTATACGAGCAACTAGAAGACAGAGTGGACAGATGTGGGAGTCCTGAAGCCAATCCCCACAGTATCAAGAGTGCTGCACCTGCTTCTGAGACGAAGCACAGCCCTGACTGGAACTTAGCTATCGATGCCAAGGGATCCAGACAGGCATGCTCTAGCAGAAGGCTATCAAGGCGCTTCTTTGTGCTACCACCTTATTCCACATCACGCCCCAAACCACGTACCATTCGGGCAGCTTGTCTACAATGGAGGCAGCAGGAGAGAGGGCAGATGGGACATCCTGGGTGATGGAGAGGTACCCTCTGGGTTGGAGCTTGGTGTGGTTGGAGACTGCAGATTTAGCCACTGCACTGTAGACGGCCGGAATGGCTTGGCCTAAGGACACATTTGAAGGACAGGATTAATGCCATGAATACTCGTAACAACAATTGTACAACAGTCCGAGCCAAATGGCCAGGATGCCAGCACCCATGTGTCTTCATATCACCAAGGACAGAGTCCTCTCTGTTTGTGGGATCTGATCTTGTCTAAGCCACTGCCATTTCCAGTGTCCTGGTTGGTTTCCATGAACTTTGCTTCTGTTTCACTCCCGGCCTTCAGGTTCCTGCTTTGAGTTCCTGCCCTGACTTCCATTCCATGCTGGACTATGAGTGAATCTGGAATAAACCCTTTCCTTACAAAGACGCCTTTTCCTTCCCAAGGTGTTTCATCACAGCACAGAAACCCTACCTAAGGCAATGAGTTCACTAATTAGAAAACTAAGGCTCAAAGTAGTGGTGTGGACTTCTTAGGAGCAGGCGCTCCTTGGCTGAGAATGAGGTTTACCTTCTGATAAACCCACTGAAGCTGGACATACCGTAACTGAGACCACATCTAATGTTCTTAGCAGCATAGTGCACATATATGCACGCGCACATGCACACGCACACGCACACGCACACACCTGAGCGATCACATCCTGCCTGGGACTTGTTCACTGCTGCTCACCTATGATCAGAGAAGATGAGAACGCAAAAACATGTTTCTACTGAATGCATGTTGATTCCACAGCTTCCTGAGTTAAAAACCCTAAGTTGGGGCTTTGTGAGTGGGGAACCTGTCCTAACTCATTTCTTCTACTTATACGGAAAGTGGCACAAACTTAAACATTAGGTACATGGCTGACAGAGACCAACATGTAACACTTCAAAACTGAAAGGTCCTTCACCTGGTACTTATATGTGGAAACTCATATAACTTTGCTACTAATAACCAAGATTCCTCCAGAAAGAGCAAAAGACTAGAGTTTAAAGGAGAAATCAATGAACCACAAACAATTCTTGGTGTTTGATTTGTTCCTCAGAATTTAAAATTGAAAGAGATCGCTCAGAGGTTAAGAACATTGGCTGTTCTTCCTGAGGACCTGGGTTCAATTCCCAGCTCCACATGGTGGCCAGAAACATCTGTCACTCCATATCCAGGGATCCAACATCCTCTTCTGGCCTCCCCAGGCACACATGTGGTATACACATACATGCAGGTAAAACACGCATACACATAAAAATAAATAAAATCTCAAAAAAAATATTGAAGAAGTCAGTGACAGCTGCTATTGATAAACACCACAAACAAAAAGCAACTTGGGGAAGAAAGGGTACATTATCAGCGGGTGTCAGGGCAGGAACTCAAGGCAGGAGCTAAAGCACAGGCCACAGAGGAGCATTCCTTATGGGCTTGCATTCCATAGTTCACTCAGCTTGCTTCCCAAATCCTCCCACCAAAAACAAAACAAAAAACAAACAAACAAACAAACAAACCAGGGTTTCTCTGTGTAGCTTTGCGCCTTTTCCTGGAACTCACTCTGTAGCCAGGCTGGCTCAACCCACAGAGATCGCCTGCCTCTGCCTCCCGAGTGCTAGGATTAAAGGTGTGAGCCACTACCACCCAGCTAAGTTTTTGGCAACCTAGGACCACTTGCTCAGTGGTGACACCTCCCACAGTGCACTAGGTCCTCCCACAAAAATCGCTAATCAGATCAATTTGAAACCATTCTCAATAGAGGTTCCCTCTTCTCAGGTGGTCTAATTTGTGTCAAGTTAGTAAAAAATTAATCAGTGTGGCCTCTGAGTATATAACCATCAATGTGGATTACTCATCAATTACCTCGGATCTGGAGTCTTCTGGCTATGGTATAAAATTTTTTTTTTTTTTAAATACAGGGTCCCTGTATTCCTGGCTGGTACAGAAATTAAGAGATTCACTGGCCTCTGCATCCCAAATACTAGAGTTAAAAACCTGCACACTAAGTCTAGCTACAAAACTGAAAAAGAACCAACCCCACACCCAGCAAACAAAAATCAACAAATGGAAAGCACACTTACTACCTACCCACCTGTCTTTCTCTGTGGTGCTGGGGTGGAACCCAGAGTCTGGAATGCATCAGGAAGCACTCGGCCACCAGGCCCCGCCCACCCACTACATGCACACATGCACGCAGCCCCTTTAACTCACTTATTTCCAGCACACACACATTCACCTTGCGACCTCTTCACCACAGCTCAAACGGTTTCAGGGACTGCTTGTCCTTCCAGATTCCAAGCACTGCCTCGCACTCCGCTACAGCGGAACTCCTTCGGCCCGTCTCCCTTCGGTACGGCTCCCAGCTGCCCCTTCCCAACTCTCCCTTCCTTAGGAGAAGGACGCCCTCACTGCTCTATGCCCACTGCCAACATGGTCTCCTGCAGCACCTGCAGCTCTCTGTCTGTGCTAAGCTCGGCCTCTGCCACTCCAACCTCTGCCTCACAACTCCCAGTTTTTTCAGCCTACAGGGACCCCTGAAGGCCTGTCACCTCAATAAATGGGAGGGCAGGCTGGGACTAGCGCTTTATGATGGTGTCAGCTATTTCTCCTGTCTTTCATTCTGCTGTCCTGACAAGCCAGACGACGTGCCCGGCACGCAAAGCCTTCACCCACCTTCTCTGCAACCTACAAGAAGCAGCTGCAAACCAGAATGGACTTTAGACACCACGTGCAAGATCCGCTCCATTACTGCCGTGACAGGCGGTAATAACCGGCCTCACTGCAAATGTGATTCTGAGAGAACTGAGTCACAAAACTCTATGCCAGGAAACTTATCAATCTTAGTGAGCTGAACCACCTAGCTACAAAAAGACACTAAATTCTCACAAGAAAACGAACCTCTAATGGCGTCTTGCTAATCAGGAAGGGAGAAGGGAAGGACAGTGAGGCTCTCACAGAGAATTTAAGGCCATAGTCAGATCAACAATTGCCATTTAACCTCACAGCAGCTATTCAGGTGCCTGGAGTGGCGTGGCAGGGTGGCTGAAGATGAGATATTGTACCACACCCATCACATACATCTGCCTAGACACAGTGGTCCATCAGCTGAGGAGGACAGCGCAGGTACGACGAACAACATGACTGCAGCTATGGGCCCTTTAAAAATGAAGACCACAACGGTACCACTACTATCAAACATAACCCTCTCATCTTCCTTGTTTTGTATTTTCCTTTTGTTTCTGTGTGTGGAGGAAACGCCCCCTCCCTCTTGGAAAGTGAGAGTTACTGAAGAGCAGACATGGACGGTAAGGACCGGTGCCTTAGTCTGCTGGTCCTGAATCTGAAATTCACACTTGGCAATCTCTGCTCAGGGCCAGGTTCTCAAGGTGTCATGCTTTCTGTATCTTCTTGTGTCTGTTCAACATCTGTGTGCTATGACATTCATGCTAGCCAGTTTACTTTCTATTTGAGATACTCCTCCAACTTCAATTTCTCTATCTGTGTTTTGGATTTCTCCAGGCCCACAATGTGTGTGCAACACACACACACACACCACACCACGCCACACGACGCACGCCTACGCAACGCTACGCGCACACACACACACACACGTACACACATGCTGTATTAGTTACAATTCTGTTGCTGGAAGAGACATCATGACAGCAATTTATCAAAGAGAGACTTATAATTGGAGCTTGCTTATGTCTCAGAGGGTTGAGCCACAATCATCATGGAAGGGAGCATGGCCAGACAGGAATAGAGCTGGAACAGTAACTAAGAGCTCACATCTGTGTTTACAAGATGGAGGCCCACAGAGAGAATGAGGACTGGATCTGGTAATGGGCCTTTGAAACCTCAAATCGCACCCCCAGGGACACATCTTAGCAACAAGGCCACACCTCCTAATCCTTCCTTAAAACAGCTTACACAGGGAACAAACATTCAAGCATATGCAGGCCAGTTCTCATTTAAACTCCACCACACAGACTTTTGTGGGTGAGATGCTCATAAATAATGGCAAATGCAAGTCTAGAAAGTGTCTGGGAATGATCCTGCGTCTTGGAGAACTAGGAGCCTTGGGAGGGGATGTCTGCAGGGCAGTAATACAATTTGAGAAATGGAGTGGGGCAGCCACTTGGGCAGGAAACCTTGGAATCCTGTCCTCCAGAAGACTGGAATAAGGCAATAAATGGGCAAATAAATACACTCAAGTCCCACAGGTTCACACTAAGGCCCAGGATGCTACAATTCATGGTTGTCTCGCAAAGGTTTTTTTTTTTTTTTTTTTTTTTTTAAATAACTGCCTCCTAAAGCATAGATTCATTATGCAACCATCTAGAATTTGTTACTTTTCTTTGCAATATGGCTTAAAATTTTAATACTTTATTTCTTTTAACACCCTACTTTCCCTCCAAAAATAGTGGAGGCAAATAATCTTCCAAGAGGATTTCTGTTATTCTTTTCCCCTTCTTTAAAACATTTTGAAGGCAAACTCAAGGGACATGAAAGTAAATGTAGGGATCTGTTAGGGTAAGGAAGGAGAAAGACGAGAGGGAGACAGTGTGAGAAACAGTAATGATACACATGGTGGAAGTACACTATATATGCGGAACTGTCACAAGGAAACATCCTGAGGAAGGGCAGCCACGGCAGCTTCCCACTAGGCCCTAAGCTCTCCGTGTACCTAGTGAATCAGCCATCTCTGCTCTCAGCCAGCATGGCTCTGCCCATGTGTCTGGTGGAAGATAGTTTTCCTGGGCTTTTTTATGCCTCTGCACATCCAATCTTCTGCACACCTTGGTTCTGGGCTGTTTTTGAAAATATCTGTAGGGAAAATGGCTTGCAGACAATAGAGATTGTGTCTCTCCGAAGCAAAGAGCAGGCTTCATCCATCAAATAAACTCACGATGACAAATAAGATGACCTGGATTCCTCTCCTAGACTACGCCACACAGTTATCGCCTGGTACCTGTCATTATCACCTGTGGAAATGGGACAAGAAAAATACCAAATGCTCTGACTCCTGCTAGTGGCTCTGGGCTGGAAACTCTGTATCTTCTGCCAGGACACATACAGCTGGAGGCTAATTGAACAGTATGCACAACACATCTCCAGACCCTCCGCAGTTTTTGGCCGCAGTATCTTTGGGAAACTGTAGAAATGGTTACCCTGATCATCTTTGTGTGTTTTATGGTTCACATGAGAACCTGGCTGAGAGTCTCTGGATCAAACAGAAAAGGATTGGTGACATCAGAATAAAAAGTTGGCACGTCCTGGAATATCCAATGAAATGCTCTAATCGTCCTTTCAGCTTTGAAGCTGGAACCAGCTCCCTTCTTCCCACTGCTGCAGCTAATTCTGGACTGCTACACTGGCAAACAGACACGGACCTAGGTAGTGGGGAGCTGCTGAAACCGTTACATGAAGTACCCAAGTTCACAGTTTCTTGAAAGCAACATTGTGGTTTTGGGGGGGGGGGGGACAGACAGACAGTCAGTCCCTCCTGAGAAGCTCGGAAACCACATTTACCAAAACAGAATAAATTACAGAGAACTACTTCCCAGTTAACACACTTACTGCATCTTCTCTCTGGAGGAGCAGAAGAGCCAAATACCATGACCTCTCTTTGGGGAAGCCGTTCTTCTCAAGGAAGGAGGACAATGAAAACAAGTGTTTCACTAAAGCACATGGAGATTTCAAACTGCTAACTCAGAAGTACATTCCAGAAAATACACACAGTGAACATCTGTGTGGCCATTCCTGGGCAACTGAAGCTTCCATGAGTGGGTGGGACATGGTGGTGGAGGCGGGAGAAAGGCTGGAGACAGGGGTGTGTGTGTGTGTGTGTGTGTGTGTGTGTGTGTGTGTGTGTGTGTGTGAAGAGAGAGGGGTGGGAGGGAGAGAGCATGCCTAAGGAAACACTCTTGCATAGGAAGACTTGATATCCTTACTTTGGAAAAACAGGCTTGCACATCAGGCAAAGGTCCTAGAGATTTTCTCAGCGACAAAAGAAAACAAACTGGTGCTGGCTACCAACACATTTACTTCCGGAGTTCACTTCTGTAAAGTGTAACAAATCAGAAAGCTGCTCATGACTCCAACTCAGCCCAATCAACCTCAGCATCAGAGGCTGCACTTATGCCAACACATGCATTCTGCATGCCAACAGGTTCCTGTAGGCTGCGCTTTCTGCATGCCGTTCCTGTAGGCTGCGCTTTCTGCCAACAGGTTCCTGTAGGCTGCGCTTTCTGCATGCCAACAACAGGTTCCTGTAGGCTGCACTTTATGCATGCCAACAACATGTTTCTGTAGGCTCTGCTTTCTGCATGGCAACAACAGGTTCCTGTAGGCTGCGCTTTCTGCATGCTAACATGTTCCTATAGGCTTCGCTTTCTGCATGCCAACGGGTTCCTGAAGGCTGTGCTTTCTGCATGCCAACAACAGGTTCCCATGTCAGAAGAGCACAAACATTTCTGAGAGGCAAGAAGGGCTGGAGCCTTTGGGGTTGCAAGGGTCCCCAGAAACCCCACAGCATTTCTTCAGCAGAGCAGAGGGGTCAGCTCTGAGCACTGCTGGCAAGAGAAGGTCAATTCCAGGGCGTGGACACAGCGGCAACTAAAACCCAAGCACAACAGTGGGAAAATGTCACCAAATGGCACTCGATGACTGAGTCCTCCCCATCCCCAGACACTCACTGTGTTATCAGAATCGAATTGAAAGCCTACACAGGAGAGTGTGATTTTCAGAACTTCACCTGAGCAGAAATTTACACGGTAGTGAAATCTCCCGCCAGTCTGGGAAATGTACAGCCTGAGTCTTCAACAGCTGTCCTGACCAAACGTTTAAAAATGTTAATAAAGACAGAATGAAATTTTATAAATGTATAGAGTCTGCGAAATCTCAAATTCCAAATAAACGTCAGTCATTCCTCAGTGTTCGAGGGGCAATTCCACAGCAAGCACACTGTTTTCCCCCAATGAGTTCACATCAAGGAGTAAGAGTGGGAGGGAACCGATACCCCTGATGAGGTCACCGAATCTGTGGGGTTACAGAGGGGTAGTCTGTGCCTGTGGTGTGTAAAAGAAAATGGCTCCCAAAGCAAGTAGCACTGTTAGGAGGTGT
>NW_023504878.1:0-22111 GCF_004664715.2 Peromyscus leucopus | reverse complement strand
ATGATGAGGAAACCTGCAGAGACGACCAAACCAAACTAGTGGGAACTCATGAAAGTTGGATCAAAGGAAGTGGAGCCTGCATGGGACTGTACTAGGCCCTCTGCATGGCTAGAAAACTATGTAGCTTGATTTGCTTGGCTTGAGGGGGTCTGGCAGTAGAATCAGAATCCATCCCTGGTGCATGAAGGGGCTTTTTGAGCCCACGACCTATGATGGAACACCACATGCAGCCCTGAGGCAGGGGGAAGGGCTTGGACTTGCCTCTACTGGATGTGCCTCCCCTAGGGAGGCCTTGCCTCCTTGTGGGGAATTATAGGGGGTGTGTTGGGGGTAGGTTGGGGGAGCACTGGGTGGATGGAGGAGGGAAGAGGTGGATCTCTCATTAGTGTGTAAAATGAAAAAAAATTCTTAATATAAAAAAATGTAAAAAGAAAAAAGAAAGAAAGTAACACAGGGCTGGTTTTCCTGGCACACACAGTAGCAAAAACAATAAAGAGGAGCAACTTGGATTGCTCAGCTGGTGAAAGAACTCGCCATGAAGCCTGATGACCTAAGTTTGCTCCTTGGAGCTCATGTAAAGTTGGAAGGAGAGGATAGACTCCCCAGAGTTCTTCTCTGATCTCCACATGCAAGCAATGGCATGCACAACCTCTCCCTATACACAGTAAAATACAATCCAAGGAGACCCTGTCTCTAGGTAGAAGGTAAGCACAGACACGTGAGACCATCCACTGACCACAACACCCATGCTCGCACTCACACAAACACATATGCACACATGTGCATACACACACACACACAAACACACACACACACACACACACACACACACACACACACACACACACACACCACAGTTTAAAAACAGCAACAACAAAATCCCCCAGCTAGCCTGCACTGTCTCACAACTCATTCAGACACCTTTAAAATACTACCTGGTAGACTTGTCAAGTCTTGGTCAATTCTTACCTCATCCTTCTACCTTCTCCATTTCAGGAATTGCCTTGAGCCCCATGGCTATGACTGTAATAATGCCAAGGCCTCACAGCATTGGTGTCATTGTGGGCTGCAGGTGATCTGACCATCTTCACCCCTTCTGACACTGGGGCCTCCATCTAAGCTGGGTGTGTTTCATTTTGCTTGCTGTCTGTCTCCCCAGGGAGATGTCAGCAATGTGAGGTTTGATTTGTTGAATAGTGCTCATCTTCAATGCTGGCACAGGGTCTGCTGTACAGAAAGTACTGCTGGGGATGTTGTGAATGTGTTGCTCTGGTTGATTGATAAATAAAATGCTGATTGGCCAGTAGCAAGTTAGGAAGTATAGTATAGGTGGGATAAGCAGGGAAGACAATTCTGGGAAGAGGAAGGCTGAGTCAGGAGTCGCCAGCCAGAGACAGGAAGCATGATGTGAAAGTACCGGTAAGCCACTAGCAACATGGCAATTTACAGAGCGATAGAAATGGTTTAATTTAAGATATAAGAACTGGATATAAAGAAGCCCGAGCCATTGGGGCAAACAGTTAAATAATATAAGCATCTGTATGTTTATTTGGATCTGAGTGGCTACAACCCAGACGAGACTGGAGATAACTCCAGCAACAAAGCACTTCAAACATGCAAGTCAGAAGTTGGACATGGTGGCCCTTGCCTTTGATCTCAGCACTCAGAAGGCAGAGGCAGGTAGATGTCTATGAGTTTGAGGACGGCTTGTTTTACCTAATGAGTCCAAGACAGCCCAAGTCTCATAGTAAGACACTATCTCCAAAAACAAACAAAGAAAGAAAGAAAAAGTTGGTTTGAGAGTTGGATCAGCAGGTAAGAGCACATGCTCATTGTAGAGAATGAGGGTTCAATTCCCAGCAACCATACAGAGGTTCAAACACACTCTTCCAGCCTTTTCAGGCACCAGGAACACATGTGGTGCTCAAACATACCTGCAGGAAAACACTCACATACATAAAAAATGAAATGAACATTAAAAAAGGAAAAAACAAAAAGTTAAAATAACATACATATGCAACTCAGGGGCTTATGAAAAGCCTCAGCAAGTAAAGAATATTTACACAAACCTGGAGACCTAAGTTCAATCCCCAGAATTTTCTTAAATGTGGAGGAAAAATGAGACAAAACAAAGTAGTCTTTAGAACTCTACATGTGCTCATATACAAAATATAATTTGTAAAATAAAAAAGATAAAAGAAATATTCAAAAAAGACAGCCAAATAACTGTCACATCAGTTAGGTTGGAGATATGGCTCTGTGATAGAGCACAGGGAAGGGCCTGTTTCCATTCTTAGTGCCTAAAATAAAACACACGAAATATGTGGAAGGAAGCTCCAATGTTCTCTGAATTTAGCATGAAAGAGTGAGGGTCCTGGAGCCCAGCAAACCTGCCTGGAATCCCTGCTCCCTATGACATTGCCCCTCATCTGACATGGAGCCTGGCTCAGGGGGCCACTTTGCTGCAAAATCCCCCTTTTCAAGGACTACACAAGCCAGAGGCCTATTGTCCTTGAACTTCTTCTTTTTTTTTTTTTTTTTTTTTTTTTTTTCGAGACAGGGTTTCTCTGTGTAGCTTTGCGCCTTTCCTGGGACTCACTTGGTAGCCCAGGCTGGCCTCGAACTCACAGAGATCCCCCTGGCTCTGCCTCCCGAGTGCTGGGATTAAAGGCGTGCGCCACCACGCCCGGCTTGTCCTTGAACTTTTTAACAAGGCTCCATTACAATTTTGCCAGACAGGGTGCTTCACAGAGCCAGATCCAGGACAATAAGTAATGACACTTCCTCACTTCCTCGCCCATTCCTGCCTGCAAGCCTAGGCCCCATGCCTAACCCCAAAACCAAAATACTTCTGGCATAGACCACTATGGGTAATTTATTTAGGGGTCTTCAAATAATCACTTAAGTGTCACCATGGTTGGAGAGTGGCCATGGAGATGGGAGCAGAAAATGTCCCCATGGAGCCATTACTGACAGGGGTCTGCATCCTCATTGATAATTGTTTTCACCATGGTCTTTTGAGTGATTTTGAAAAGCTATGGTGACTCTGAGGATGCATAAGAACACACACATGAAGCTCAGACAACAATTTTGGGAAGGTTTGTTCCCTCTTTCATGTGGGTCCCAGAAGAGACTCTGGTGTGAATGCTTGGCAACAAGAACCTTTACCTGCTTAGCCATCTCACCAGCCAATCACCTCACTCATGGAATTTTATAAGGTGTGCATCAGTATTTATGTTCTCTGAGTAGATCTCTGTGCTTTATTAGTAAGTGTAGATTCTTTCCACCGCCCATAAAATGAATGATTGCATTAGTCAAAGTCCCTCTTCAACAGATGGAGACCATGGAGGAAGCCGTGGAGGATGGTGTTTGGGTGGGAGCTCCACCTCAACCCCTGGCACCCTGGCATCCCTATACCCAAAGAATCTGGAATGTTCTGGTGGAAGAATCACCTCAACTCCTCTCTCCTGTTTGCTCAAACCTGTGGCTTCAAAGCCTGCCAAGCACAGCTCCTCCCCAAACCTGCCCCTTCAGAGCCCATCAAACATAGCTTCTTCCCCAGAGAGGCACAAGACCATTCCCACAGGGTATGTAAGCTGCATCCCAGAAAACAGACCTACGGTTCTTCTGGTGTCTCTTCCCAGTCTCCTCTCTGAGGGGCTTGAAAATCACCCAGGAATACATTATCCATTAAACTGAAGCTTTTCCATTCAGTCCCATTCGGTTTAGTTTGGATTTAATTTGCTGCATCGGCAGAGAGACCTTCAGGTTGCAAAGACTTCTCAGGTGGAGGTAGGAGGTTGGATGACGGGGTCTGGAGGACTTACAGCCTCTGTGCAGCCTCCCCTTTGGTTGTAAGCTACACTCTGGGTGTCATTGTGTTCTTAACTTTTCTTTTCCTTTAGCCACTAGAGCTAGGATTGAACCTAGGACCATGTGCATGCTATATAACAGCTAGAACACTGAGTTACATCCCAGGTCTGGAACTCCTTTCACCTTTCACAATTACAGGGCAGGCTGAATGAAGAGAGTCGGCTCTCAATTTGTCCACTCCAAGACTGGTCCCTGGAAAGGCTGACAGAATGCTCTCGGGACTAGGAATGTAGCTGGGCAGTGGTGGCACAGGCCTTTACTCTCAGCATTTGGAAGGCAGAAGAAGGTGGATCTCTGAATTTGAGGCCAGCATTGTATAAAAAGGGAGTTCCATCTAAGATAGCCAAGATTGTTACACAGGGAAACCATGTCTTGGAAGAAAAAACACAAAAGCAAACAAAAAATACTCCCGGGATGTTTAGCTATCTGGGAGACCAAAGAGGGGCATAGTCCATACTGGGCATTAAGGACAGTTTAGCCTTCAAAGAGTTGACAGGAAACTACTATCTGCCTACACAAATGCTAACAGAAGAAGCCACGTTAATCTACAAATCTGGTATCATTTATCAAACCAGTCAAACACTCTGCTGAGGACCCACATTGAGTAAGGCATAGCTGGTCCCAGGCTGCTTCCAGATACTGAGAAGATGGACAAGGAGACACACTCAATATAGTAGTAACTTGGCATTGTGGACTAAACAATGTCATACCTTATTTCAAGTGTGTCTATAGAGGACATTTTCTTTCTCAGAGTCAGCTCAGAAAGAGGTGTTCTATGACAGTCAACAAAGCATCTATCAGGCTTTTCTGACTGCTGAGATTGTAAAAGTACCAGTTTGTCAGCACCTGTCTGGGGACCCACAGAATTATTTCCTCCACACTTGAACTCTCTGACTCACAACCAGAATCAAAAGTCAGATCCGCTCCAGGGAGCTATAATTATAAAATAGTCACCTGGAAGAAAGCCTTTCTTAATATACTCTGAGATCTGCCATGGCCAAGGGCAACTTCAACTGTCCCTCTCCTGTCCCAAGCTTTCATGGACATGCTCTCCACCAGAAGCTAGTATCTTCCTTCACAGGCTACATGTCGTGTGCCTGCTCTGGAGCTTCCTCCCAACACTGCTTAGCTGGAGATTTTTCTTGCTATTAAGGATTCCTTACTAGGAACCCAGGCCCAAGGAGGGTCATCAAAACTATGCAATTCATCAGATGTGTCAATTCTACTTTGTCATCTTAGATGAGAGGTGATAGATCTTCTCCAACCTTGACTAAAAGTAACTCTGGAGCATGATCCTGAACCCACAGAGATCAGTGGTTACACCAGAGGCCTGCATTGGTGCCAAGCTGCTTCAGAAAATTAGCATGCCTACCTCATGTACCCGTCCCTATATGTCTCCAGAGACTTCTTCCTTTGATCAGAGGTGATCCAGTTCAACGTATACATCACATAGGGCTGCAAGGTCAAAAGCCAACTGCAGGAGCTAGAAAGAGAGCTCAAAGCTTAAGAGCATTTGGTGCTCTCCCAGGAGAGTATAACAACCAGTTATAATGGGATCTGTTGCCCTCTTCTGTCCTCTTCAGGAACTGCAGTCATGTCTAGCACAGATGTACAATAGGAAAAACACCCATTCACATAAAGTAAAAATAAATAAATCTAAAAAAAAGTACACCAAATGCATGGTCAAGGCCAACAGCATCTACAAAAAGGTATTTCCCAAAGTGACTCAGAAGTTCCTTATCTCTGTTGTGTGGTTATTAATGTTGATGTACTGCAAAAATAAAGAGAGAGAGATAGCTCTGGGTTTCCTGAATTCTTTTAGACTCTCCCAATGAATGGTTTTATTTCCTGAGAGTCTGTAGAGCAGTAAAGGTGCATTTCTCAATAGTTCAGTCCTTATGACCAGTTCATGAAAGTGCGTCTATAGAGTACCATATTTTAGGGATAGCTAAATGCATGACAGCATGGCTATAGTATGAATACTGAGTCCACCATAAAGTGTGTATCCAGGGAGTAAAAATGGCAATCCACACCCAAGACACCAATCCCCTGTGTCACCGTGGATAGTAGAAGGAGATTATGTAGTGCAGGCTGCCTGGAAATTGCAGAGATCCATCTCTAAGAGTGAAAACTAGGGTTACAGGAGTATGACAGCACACACGACAAAACAAACTGGTCCATGTGTGAAAAGTTTGAAATTACTTTTTATTTTAAATGTAAAGAATATATTTTTAAAGCAGGCTTTAAATGGGTAATAAACAAAGGTAGCCTTAGCAAATTTTGAAAATCAATAACAAGAACAAATAACAACAAAATAACAAATCCATAACCCAAACAATTAAGATACAGAACCTAAACCAAAAATCAAACACAAAATTAAGCTATGCAGAATTCTCTCACTGCAGACTGAGCAGCACAGACCTGGAACCTGTGACTGACCTTGGACAGATGGGAGGTAGCAAGGGAGTCAATGATTGCAACAGCCTTTTCAAGATGAGCATAGCCATGCTTCTTTGGGGCTTTATAAGTCAGTTTTCACCAAGTTCAAGGATAAAAACGTTACAAGCTTTGGTTCAAACACTGTTGAATTCACTTGAGTCATCTTCACTAAAGTATTCTTGATGGTCCATCAGGACGAGCACTGATTTATACACCCGGACTCCTTCTAGATACCCAGTACCTCTGCTTCAGTACTTCTTCAAAGCCCTCTCCTGTTCATCCTTAGTAAGAGTGGGATGCCAAACACCTCCATGTACAAACACACCATAAGGTCTACCTAGGCCAAGGCTTTTCCTCAGCTGCACACTTTCCATCCCAAAGAGATAAATCTTCTGAAAGTTCAACTTCCTAATGTACACCAATACATTTGCACCATACAGTTTCTGAGTCACCCTGGTGGTTGTTCCTGAATCCTACGGCTTTTTTAATTTTTATTGTTAGGCATCTTGCACATAGTCATGCATGTCTGGATATAGTGTTCCTTCCTCAGCTCTGAACTGCATGTTGATCCTCATGCACTTAATGCTTTGTCCATTCACAAGTCTCTACATTTTGCTTTATACTAACTCCTGTTCCATGTATTAGAAACATACACCTTCAAATATAGCATCAGGTCCTCTCTTTATGAAACATGCTTGCTTTCACACCTCCTCATCCCCAAATTATATCATTTCAGCTCACATTTAGGTTTAAAATAAATACAGTAATCCATTATGATTCTCTCTGTTGGAAATCAGGGCCACATGGTGAATAAAGTAGGTACTGATGGTCTGTTTTCATCCAATATTCAGAAAGTGAGAATTGTCCCAAAACTCAGGCTTATGATACATAGGGTTGTGATATATGTAGGTCATCTGGGGTCATGCCTGAATCTCATCAGTTGCAGGCACAAACACTGGCAGCACACTCAGGCTGTGTTCCCTGCAGGTCATGATGCTGTACTGTCTAGTTGGTCTACTGTCACATGATGCACAGGTGATTCCCTTACACCTTTCCTTTATACTCAGCAAGATCTCATCCTAAAGCTGGGGCTGGAAGTCCACCTCCCTGCACTGGATAGAGGGTGCCATTCGGTCTTTGGAATGGCACATTCTATACACATGCCATTCAGCTGATGTTCATGTGATCCATAAACACCTGACACAGCACTTGAGCATCAGAACACTATCTGAATTTTCTCAACCAAATGACTGCTAGGCCCTATCACTGATAAACCCTTGGATTATTCATAGAGCACTCGTTGAGACACTAAGGGACATTTTCTGATGAATTACAGCTCTCTGATGGCATAATATACACACACTTGGCCACCTGATCTGTGAAGAAGTTCTGCAGCAGGATGAACCTGAAATGTGTTGGCCACTAGGAAATTGTTTCAGTCAACGTTTGCCTGTGTGATTATTCAAGACCCACAAGTCCATAAGGATCATTGAGTGTCCACAAATGTCAAAGGTGACTCTGACACTTTCTACAGATCCTTTTCAGGTCTGATCCCTTCAATCCAGATGTGAAACTGAGAATCCCCATTGATCCTCCTAAAGGAAGATCAAATAACTCCTACATGGAAAGAGGGACTGTTGTCACATCTGTGGGGACTGTCTTCAGCAGTGCTTCTGCATGTCATGAGTTGGTCTGATTCAGCATTGGAGAGAGAATCCTATGCTTTTGGGTGTGGTTTGTGTGGATAACAGCATGACATCAATAAAGTCTTCGAAAATGATTTCCTGCTACAAATGGAGGGCTGAGGACTCAGTCAGCTTATGAAAGTCCTTGAACATAAACTGACATAGTAAGTTTTGTATTCCAACATCTCCTCCCTCCATGGTTTTGTATTCCTCATTGGGGCCATTTGCTGATGGATGTCAGGGTTCTGAGTAATTATTTTGTCAGGTTTTCTGTATCTCAGTCTTATTTTGATGCTTTCTTTTCTTCAGGAGTACTGAGCCAGCAGACACATGGATCAGATTGGGTCTAGGTGACTTGGAGGTCAGATGGTTTTTGCCTCATGGTAAGTTCAGAGCTATGATGGGGTTCTTTTTCTGAGGAGGCCTTGAACCTAGGGTGAATGATGCCATGTTTCAAGGTGTCTACCTTCCTTTGGCTTCCTCAGTTTCTCAAGGGGTGTTGTCAATAAGGAAAGGGAGTCAAGGCCCAGAAGCAGCCATCCTGGGTTAATGGCTAGGCATAACTAAGGCCTATTCACACATAGGAAATAAAATAATAGGGAGAAAGTGCATCATAATCCAGAATTTCCCAGAGATTGGGCTCAGCAGGTGGCTCCTGGTTTAACAGCTCCTTCTGAAGCAGGCTCTCATCCTGGGCTGTGGCCTGTTCCATCTCATGTGTCAGTTTCTCTGACCTAGGAGGGAAAGGCAGTTAGGACACAATCCTGCTGGGGACCTGCCATTGTCAGCTTTTAAACTGCTGCCTCCCACCACCTCAACTGTGCTGGATAGTCAACATGGATCTTTTGACTGAAGTCATTGTTTGTGCCCCCAAGGAATAAGAGTCACAGAGTAGTTGGGCCTAGAACTTTCCTCAGCCCTACACACCTGTCAGAATTTGACTGAGAAGTATTTGTTCTCTGTTCTACTAGAAAGAAAGGGTCTTTCTCTTAGAGTCTGGGGACATCTTTTTGTAAAAGTAACAACTTAGTAATAACATAGTCAACAGCACAGGAGTGATACTCATTATTCATGATGAATTACAGATTAAACCATATCATTTTATTGATAGCCATATTGCAGCCTTGCATTCTGGACACTCAAACAAGGTCATGAAGATAGCTCAGGATTCATGCCCAGGAGGCACCTTGAACATGACCAACATGCAAGACAGAATCAGTCAGTAATCCTAGAGCAGCATTTCCTGAGATGTGTGCCTGAGAACACTGGCCATGCATGGGCTCTGTGATCAAACAGAAACTGTGATTTCCTTAACCAGAGCTAGGAACCTGCATCCTGACTCTTAGACAGTCTGTTACAGAACACTCCTAAAAAGGTTCTGGTCTTCCCTGCAGCTAAGGCATCTGCCTGGGTTCATTCTGGAAAGTCCTTAACCTATTCAATCCAGAGAACACTTGTCCCAGGAAATAGGAAAATGCTGCACAGAGCAGTATTCAAAGGTAGGAATCTCTTCTTTACAGGGGATGTAACTAAGTGAAAATGTAATTTTACAAGGCCTGGTAATGAACAAATTTGAATTCCATCACGGGGAGGCAGAAGCAGGAAGATCTCTGTGAGTATAAGGAAAGCCTGCTCAGGCCATACCAGAGCACTCAGAAGGGAGAAAGGACACAATTACTCAGACACACTGAGTATTCAACGTTTGATTCCTGGACAGAATTGTTTGTACACTCAACCTGAACAATACTCTGAAGTGCTTTTGCCTGCTTGTAGCTGGGAGCCATGCATTTGAGCAGGAGCCCATAAATGACAGTGATCCAGGTACAATGTACCCACTTGGCTCCACCTGCTCTCCCAGCCTCAGTTCCTACCTCATTTTGGAGACCTCAAAGTGATGCTGCAGCTTTTCTGCCAAGTCCTTTTCCTGGGTGATCATCTCCTTCTGTTTCATCAGGACCTGTAGGCTTCCCTCCAATCTTTCAAATGCCTGTTCATTAGAACATTGTGTTCTTAGTGGAGAGTTGTATACAGGCATGCACACAATGTCATTCCCATGAAGCACATACAAAGGATCAAAATAGCTTACTGGTAGGTGAGGCAAGCCAAAAGAGCTTATACTACACTCAGAAAAAAGATGTGAGCAGAATACAATATCATGCAAGATGAACAGATGAGTAGGCGAAGCACACCAGCACTTTCAGAAGAGTCTCACAACTCTGCCATCATTCCTTGAGGATTAATACTGCTGTGGGAAGTGTGCTCTGTTTGGCCAGACTCTGTTGAGATGGCTAGAGAATTTACTTCAGAAGCAGCAAAGCACCCACCCTGGCACTCAGCTTGTCAAAAGCACTCATTTGTTCAGTCAATCAAATCCAGATTGTATTCTCCACAATGGTAGAGCTCTCAAGGAGCACTCACAGAAAACAGGGCTCATGAGCTGCTACTCTGGCTTATGTCAGTGTGAACCAAAAGTCAGTCAAAGGGAAGAGAACACATTGGGATTCATGAAGACAGGAGAAGGCCACATGCCACCCAAATCTATGACTATGAGTAGGACTCGTTTGGCATTTACATGGGATACTCCTCCTTGTAAGCTGCTTCCCCTCTGTGATCTCACATGACTCCTGCCAATCACATGAGCCTCAGGACCCACAATTCACTCATTCAAAGCTCTGTGCATAGCATCCTACCTATAGTAATAACATGTAGGTTTGATATGTTATTGACCCATTTACTCATTGGACCACAGTTTCAAGCAGAGCAGCAGGCATGGTTGCCAATAATTTAGTTTCTCAGAAGAGGCTAACTTCCCAGAAGTACTTGTGCATGGACACTGAAGTGAACACCTCAGATGGCACGAGGTGGGTGGCTGGATGGGAGCATGGATGAGTAAGGTGATGGGTGAAAGCACAGGTGGTGGATGGGCAGACAGAGAATCCAATGGGCAAATGGTGCCAGACCTTAGCCTGACCCACCTACCTGCCCCTACCTGTTGTTGCTGGGTTTGGAGGTCACTGGTCTCTTCCTCTTGGTCCTCACACATCAATTTCAATGCCTCCAAGTGGTGCTTCAGCAGGACCCAATCCTCTGTCTGATTCTTCTTCTGCCTCAGCATGTCCAACTGCTCCTTACGCTGAGTGTGTTCCATTAGGACCTGGCTGTGCAGACCACCAGAAAAGACCCTCTGTAGAGTAAGGCCCTGCCAGTCCCTTCTGCCACCCCTGCCTCCAGGAACCATCCCGACAAATACCCCAGGTTCTCAGGAAGACGTAGCCAAGAGCCCAACATAGCCATGACAGCTGCACACAAAAGGCCAAATAAGAGAGCAGCTAATTAAAAAAATCGAAATATTTCAGAAAACTCCGACATCAATAAGGATCTCTGTCCTTTCAAAGGAAAGAGGAGTCCCTCAACTGTCCTGAACATCAGCAAGTAGTGGACAAATGCCCTCTGAGAGAGGACAGGAGACCCAAGGGGAGTTTATTCTATCTACAGTTTCGACAGAAATCAGATCTGTAAAGCCTAGTCCTGAGCTCCCAGATGCCCAGGGCTCCCTGACATTACCCTCATAATGCAAATTGCTTTTCTTTTCTTTCTCTTTACTTTCCTTTTCCTTTTTTCTTCCTTCCTTCCTTCCTTTCTTTCTTTGTTTCTTTGGATTTTGAAACAGGGTTTCTCTGCTTAACAGTCCTATCTGTCCTGGAACTCTCTGTAGACCAGACTGACCTTCAGATCACAGAAATGTGCCTACCTCTGCCTCCAGAGAACTGGACTGGCACCAGCACAGCTCAGTTTGCTCTTCTACCTAGAGGATCCTGAGGCTCCAAGACAATGGTGGAGGAGTGGATAGTCTCTTTCATACTTAGCAAAACTAAGTGCAAGTGACACAAGTCAAAGAGATGATTGCTAAGGTGCAAAAAGGACAGAACCAGAGCTGTGGACTCTCCAGTCTAGAGACAAAGGAATGCAGAGGTGAGCCACTCTGGAAATCAATAGGGTGCTTTCCTGGAAAATTGGGAATCAATCTCCCTCAAGACCTAGCTATACCATCCTTGGGCATATTCCCAAGGAATGCTCAATCATACCACAAGGGCACATGCTCAGCTATGTTCATAGCAGCATTGTTTGTAATAGCCAGAACCTGGAAACAACCTAGATGCCCTTCAACTGAAGAATGGATAAATAAACTGTGGTACATATACACAATGGAGTACTACTTATCAGTGAAAAACAATGATATCAGGAGGTTTGTAGCCAAATAAATGGATCAAGAAAAAAATCATCCTGAGTGAGGTAACCCACGCTCAGAAAAACAAACATGGTATGTACTCACTCATAGGTGGATAGGAGATGTAAAACAAAGGACGACTAGACTGCTACTCACAACTCTAGGCAGGTTACCTAGTAAACAGGACCCTAAGAAAGACACAGGGATCACCCAATGACAGAGAAATGGATGAGATCTACAAGAGCAAACTGGATGTGAGGGAGGGTAATGAAGAACAAGGGTTGGGGGAAAAAGAGCTTAGAGTAGTGGGAGATCCCAGCTGGATCATGAACAGAGAGGGAGAACAAGGAAAGAGAGATAAATGATAAATGAAGACCCCATGAGAATAGGAATAAGAAAACTGCTAGAGAGGTCCTCGGAAATCCACAAAGATACCTCCACCATAGACTACTGGCAATGGTCGAGAGAAAGCCCTAACAGATCAGTTGGCCAAACACCCTAACTGTCATGGTAGAACTCTCATCCAATTACTGATGGAAAAGGATGCAGAGATCCATGGCCAGGCCCCAGGTGGAGCTTCAGGAGTCCAACCAGTGAGAAAGAGGAGGGATTGTATGAGCAGGAGATGATGAGACCATGACTGGAAAAAGCAGAGGGACAAATAACCAAACTAGTGGAAACACATGAACTATGAACCAATAGCTGAGGAGACCCCAACTGGATCAGACCCTCTGGATAAGTGAAACAGTCTGTTAGCTAGAACTGTTTGGAAGGCCCCTAGGCAGTGGGACCAGGACATGTCCTTAGTGCATGAGCTGACTTTTTGGAGCCTGGGACCTATGCTGGGATACTTTGCTCAGCCTGGGTGAAGGGACGAGTGTACTGGACCTGCCTCAACTGAATCTACCAGACTGAGCTGAATCCCCAGGGAAATCCTTGCCTTCGAGGAGATGGGAATGCGTGGTGCATTGGGGGACAGGGGAGGGTTGGGGGAGCGTGGGAGGAGGGATGACATGGGAATCCGTGGCTGATATGTAAAATTAAATTAAATTATAAAATTAAAAAATAATAATAATAAAAGAAAGGCAGAGATGGCCACTCAACAACTATTGGGGTCCATGCCAACAGGCACTTACCGATAGAAGACTGTCAGATTGGCAAGCTCATCCACCTTTTCTGAAGCCTCGGTGTTCTCATTCTGCAATCTCTGTAGGTCAGTCATGACCTCCTCATGCTCCATCTTCAGATCTTCATACCAAGTATTTGGCCTGTGGGAGGGCATGGCACCAGGAACAAAGAACTTTATGAATATAGGCCTCAGGGATCATGTGAACACAAGCTGTTGTCCTGATCTACTATAACACAGTGGAGGTCTCATTCTGGTTACTATGTACTTGAAACTTCCTGGTGCTTAATTCATTTGTAATCCTGGCCCAGGCCAACAGAGACTGGATGTTCAGATGGAGGGTGTCCTTGCTGCATGAGTCCACTCAGAAGGCCTGGAGAGGCATCTAGCTCTCTGTTCCCAGGAGTCTATGCTACAGGTCTTGGCCAGCAAGAAACCTGCAATGATGTTTCTCTTGTTTCAGGACAAGGATTCTTGATCCTGGGTCATTACTACCACACAAATGGACAGAGCACATAATTCTGGAGATGAGACCCAACATCAGGACAGCTATAAAATCTCCCCAAGGGATTCCTATTTGGAATCAAGGTTAACACATAGGACAAGAGCAGAGCTGTTTAAGTGAGGATCACAGATCTCATATCAGCACTGGTATCACCTGGAAGTGTGACACAGGCAAGTCATCAGACCCACCATAGACGCCTGGCTCCCAGAGTCTGGAGGGACACACAAACTTGCAAACACACAGACAAAGACACAGACACAGACACAGACACAGACACACACACACACACACACACACACACACACACACACACACACACACACACGCCAGCACGCATGCTCCCTGCATGCAGGAGAGAGAGAAATAGAGATAGAGGTAGAGAGAGAGAGAGAGAGAGAGAGAGAGAGAGAGAGAGAGAGAGAGAGAGAGAGAGAGAGGCAGAGAGTGCCAGAAAGAGTGAAGGAGAGGAGAGCACACATGGGATACTGAAGAAATGCATGGAGCAATATTGTCTAAGAGTATAACTCACAAGAAATAGAAAAACAGTGACGAGCTCCAGGACTATCAGTCACTCACTGAAATAAATCAAGTCAGATCAGGTCTGACGAGCTGCTACCAGGATCTTCCTGCACAAAATTACCTACCAGGCAAGTTCAAAGCCTCACACAAACTCACAGCAGCTAGTATCTCACACAAGCCATGTCATGATCTTTTCAAGTGCAGGCTGGGAACTCAAACAATACTTCACCAGTCCCTGAGTTGTGTGACTCGGACTCCAAGCTTGGGTTTTCACTGGAGGAAACAGAATATTTAGAATCCCCATCTCCCTCCCGCCCAGGTTTCAAGTCCTGCCTCTCCATTGAGAGGCATTTAGGGACATGAAGTTGGGCACAGGGAAACCCGGAGGGTTCAAGCTCCTAGAATCCAAGATGTTAAAATGAAGATGAAGGTAATTTGCAGATGCAAAATTGACACCAGAAAGGTTGAAACAAGAGATACCTATTGTGCACAGGTCCTTTCCTGATGAAGAATAGTTGATCATACATCTCATTTCTCTCCCTTGTCACCAGCTGCAGCTCCATGTTCAGCCTCTGCATCTCCATCTTTGCCCCTTTCTTGGTGAGGAGGGTTGGGTGGGATGAGGGCTCCATAGCAGCCTCTGTGGGAAGATGAAAACAAGTGACCTTGCCTAGTGATAAGGCATAGAGGATGGACAGACCACCCTGAGGCCCAAACAGAAAGATCACGTCTGCAACCCAGTGACAACCCAAATATTGAGGCCAGGTTAAGATGTATTCTCTGTGGATCTCAGCTTTCCCATCATTCTGTAGAGATGTGGATATGTAAGCAGCCAGGGGTTTCCTCTGTCTCCCTACACATGCTTCAGGGAACACAGAGATGGCTTCTTTGGGCCAATTCAAAGCAGCACAGGATTCAACATGCATGGACCCAGAGCCCTGAAGTCTGCCTGTGCTTTCAGAAACCAGGAGAAAAATAACACTACAGAAACACTCAGGTGCTGTGGACAGTCCAGATCTCCTGCCTGGTCACTCCAGGCCCATGGCTGGGATTGAAATGTCATGCAGAGACACAACATGCTTAACAGACTCACCAAGTCATCCGACTGCCAACCCAGAATATGAAGAGCTTGTACGAAGGAGTCAATCTCTGCCCTGGTCCCACATCTCTACAGTTGTTTGACTACACTACAGATCTACCTGCCATCCTCAACTGATGGTTCAGGACCCTAAGGGACCACTGTCAGGGAGAGGTGGTCAGAGGAGTCTGCTGGACAGCCTGACGACATGATGTCTTGGCCAGAAGCACTTGTCTCTCCATGTGACTAGTATCGACAGCCACTGCATCTAAGGGAAACTCTCGAAGCTGAAGTGCAGTGATGCCTGGCCTCAGCTGGGGACACATTAGTCCCTCTGCCTCCTGCTTGTCTCCTTCTGTCCCCACATTACACCCCCAAGACTCAGGAAAGGTAAAAGATAAGCATGCCCAGCATAACAGCCTTGACCTTGCTAGATCCTGGCTTAGAGGAGGAATACACTAATATTCTGGACCCTGGACTTTTAGGAAATATGAAAAACAGGGAAGTCCATTTGCTTCTCAGAGGTTCCAGCTCCTCTCCCTATTACTGGAGGGCCCAGGTCTAGCCCACCTCCTCCAGGAAGTTCCCATCTCCTGCCCAGCACTCACTGTGTCTTCCCCAGAAACCCTTTTTGGTTGTTTTCCTCTGAGACTCAAGGCCAGCCTCCTTCTGTCTTTCTCTGTTCTCCGGATGTTCTCCATTCTCTCTTCCAAGGAGACCCCTCAGTCTTGCCAGCAGCATGTCTATGCTCTACCCTGTAGGCTGAAGGTATGCCCTGAGGCAGTTGATGTTGCTACAACACTGGTGACATCACAGGGGATGCCAATAGCTCTTCGGGATACAATAGAATGTCCAGAGAAGGGACTGCTGATGTCATGGGGAACAGCCTTTGCCACCCTGCTAATTGGTTTTCCTTTAACTGATACAGAAGTCCAGGTTCACTTTCTAGGAGCATCTCTTGGAACATAGAAGAAGCCATTCAGCACCTTCTCCTTCCTAAACCTAATTCTCTTTGCTTCAATGAAAGCCCCATAGTACATCCCAAGTTGTGAACTTAGCCATACTATCGAAACACTGGCCAGGAATGTCCCATTCCTTCTTTTATATCTCTCTGTTCATCAATATGAGCAATTAGAGACTATAGAACCACAGATGACACCCCATCTCCTTTCATTCAGAATTCTAATTAGGATGGAGTTCAGACACTTACATTCTTGATGAGTACCTTGGTATACTATCCAACGCCCAGATTTGTTATAGGACTGGGTGTAGACAAGCAATGTGTTGCTGTCAGTAAGAGGTCCTGCCCAGGACCTCTGACCATAAGAGACTTTAGAGGAACCACCCCTCCTCTTTTTCAGGACTGCTGGTGATAGTGTACAGCCTTCACTTGGAGCCACTGTCTACAATGCCCTTCAAAAGGGACTCACTTTACTCGGAAACTACACGTTTCTATTTTCTTTGTGTTTAAGGCAGTTAAATTCAAATAGACAGTGCTTAGCCAGGGACTAGCCATGTCATCCTGGACCTCACATCCTAGGTGCTTTTCCAGGAATTCATTAAAGCTGGTTTTCTTGGTTCTACAGCTTCTAGTTTCAAAGTAAAATAACAACAAACACTGAATATCTCTCAGACAGAACAAATAAATAACAGTAATGTATTTACATCAGCACATCAGTGGCAAATCAAGCCTGAGGAGTGGGAAACCAGGACTGTGTCCTGACCTCTGTGGGCCTAGACAGGGAGGATTGGGCTCATTTTAGCATCCTCTGCAGAGACAGGGTGAGGTGGAATGGATACTGACCAGGCTGAACAAACATCCTGACGCACTGCAGGTTAGGTTACAAGCAGACTCCCAGTCAAACTTTCAAGGAGTTCCTGCTGAGGCTATGGTCTTTGTCTGATCCTGAGCAGCATTTAAGGTCATGCAGGCATCTCTCCAGGGAATACATAGTTGTTCCATTCAGCAGCTGACAGGACAAGGAGCCATGGTAAGCAATGGTGACCTCCTGCCAAAAGCTATGTAACAAGAACAATGTAAAATACATTTTTGCAGAAGATCAAGGGCCTCCTGGCTAGTTTTAGAGACCTGTTGGCCTCGAAGAGCCCAGTTCTTTGGTTCCCAGGATGATGCCCTTAGACATACCTGGAACCAACCTGAACTGAGGTCAGAGGGCTGGATTCACAGAGTGGAGGTAACACTACTGAGTCAGGATTGCAGACTTAGGGATCTGAGGATCAGATCTACCATAGTGATAGAACTCAGTACATCATTTTTCTTCCCATGTATACTAGGGGTGTTGCCAAGGACCACTGTCTCTGTAAGACAGTGCCTGCCAAAGCCCAGCAGATCACTTGAGGCCAATTCTGCTCAGTCCTCTACCACAGGAGTCAAAAGTAGGGGACAAACTCAGCCTGAAGAAACCTCTTAGGCAGTAAGAACCCTGCAGATCAGAAAATGGTCCATCTGACCGCCTGCCTTCCTTAGTTTAGTACCTAGAAGAAGATAACCTTGAGGTTGGGGATGGAAGCATGCGCCCAGGGTACCAGTGCCATTATCAGTACACTCTGAAGGCTTCCACTGGTTTCCAGTAGAGATGGGTCTAGATTTCCTATCACAGTTTCAGTCCTGTCTTTCTTCTTTTGTCTTCTTTTTTCTTTTTTCAATTTTTTCTGAGACACAGTTTCTCTTTGTAACCCTAGCAGCCCTGGTGCTCACTGTGTAGAACAAGTTAGCCTTTAAATCAGAGATTTGCGTGCCTCTGCCTACAGGGTGCTATGACTAAAGGTGTAGGCCAACACCACCAGGTTTCAATTGAAGTCTTAAAAGCTTTAAGAATGGGCTCTGTGCTAGGACTCTGCCTCTACTGGAAGCAAGCAAGAGACAAACCCAGTCAACCTGATCTAGATAATTCCTTATTGAGAGTCCTTTTCCCAGGTGACTCTATGTCAGGTCAGGCTGATAATAAAAACTAACAAGCACACTGTCCCAGCACCACTGCAAGATTGGACAGATTTGTGTCTCACATCTATAGTCTGTTGGCTGGGATGTTGGCTGGATGCTCATTAATATGAAAGGACTTATAAAGGAATTTCCTGAATGTCTTTTGCCCATAAGGAAACTCATGTTCTGTGTGGCAGATTCCAGCTTCTTGACCTGGTTCATACTGAGGAGGAGCAGACCACTTCAAAGTACTCCACACAGTGTTCTTCAGCCCTGTATATATCATACACTGACCAGACAGCATTTAGTCCCATTATCTGCCCCTTTGACCATCTCACTCCCCTAATGGCACTTGTTCCTAGCCTGTAAATGCCTGTTCCTCAGGCACTGTTGCCCTGCAGGTGTAGCCTCCAACAGCACCCTGAGTGTGCCTCAGATCAAAGAAACCATCAACACTTCCAAAGCCATCAGGGAGCTCTTCCTTGGCTGGTTTCTTAAGAACAAGTGGTCCTTGTACTCATGAATGTCTGTGATTGGTTAATAAAGCAGTGTCTGGTGACGAGAGGACAAATGTGTTGTGTTGATCAGTGTTTGGGTTTTTAGAAAGTCGCTCAAGGCAAAACTGGATATAGTCAAAATGGAATCAGTAGTCTACTTTATGTTTTGTTTTGTTTTTTCTTTTATGGCTGCTATTAAATGAAAGAGAAAATATTAGACAAGCTAGCAGTATTGAGCACTAGGTCAGTAAACATGTCATCCCTTTGGTGGCATTACTTCACGCCTGAATCGTTTTGATTTATTTTTGTCCTGATTGGTTTGTGTACATTCTCTGTAAGCCCCTAGGATGCAATCAGGTTTTCAAGAGATCATAATCTAGAAGAACTAGCGATACATCATATTTTTAGGGGTAAAAATCATTTTGCCTATTCTCTAAGTTTTGCAGAAGAATAGCATCTAATGAGAAAAAGCTGCTCCTGGTTGTAGACCAGGTACTGTGGATATCCATGGTGACTGGAAGTCTGCTAGGCTCCTGTAGGCTAGGGAGATCTGCTCCAAGGCACGGTGTTGATGGGATACTGTCTCCTGTAAAGACAGACAATGAGAGTGGTGGTCAGAGCATCAGGGGTATTGCTGGGGAAGGACAGAGGCAGGTGAAATACGTAAGAAGTTGGTTCCCTGGGGAGCAGAAAGAAGAACTGAGAGGGAGGGCTCCCTCCATTAGGAAATTTTCTTGAATCTTGTCTTGGCCAGAATGGGCACCTTTGGTCTCCTGAAACTAGTTAGCTTCAGTGACAGGTCTATGTTGTCGTTTCTTACAGCCCTCCCCAAAGTGAGTTCTAATAAAGTACTCATGGTTTGTGAGTAGCACTCAGATTTTATAGCATTCTCCTCACACAGTCCTGGTCCCTTCCTTGTGTGCTGATCCTTTCTCCTTCTTTCAGCACTCCATTTATCACAGCACCCCTAGACAAGGATGAAATTGTGGATTACACATGCCCAGTGAAAGGCAGAATGGAGACAACCCTCCTGGGAGAGGTAAGGAATCCCTCTTGATAACAAGAAAATGGTATCAAACGTCCTTTCAGCAATGTGTGGAAGCAGCACAGCAGCTGTGGATGTGGCTGCAGCAGAGACCGTGTGCCTGGGTGGAGAGTGTCTGTGCAGGCCTGGGGTGGCGGAGTGGACATGAGGATGGAGCCTAATGCTTTGCTCTTTTGCCGTGGCAGATCTCAGAGTATATTGAGGAAGTGTATAGGGAAGCAGTGTAAAGATTCTGGCTGGTCTTTGTTGTTGGTCACCCCATTAACTCTCATGTCCTTCTGAGTTGACCCTAATGTAGAGGAGACATGGCCATCATTAGAAACTATTTGACTTGGTGTGGGTGTGTTCTACATTTGTCATTTATCATCACAGCATGTTAGGGTATTTGATCTCTGTGTCCATCTTGACACATTGTGGAAGGAGCCTGGGCCAGCACTGCCTTACTCACCTGTGGGTCTCTTATGCTCAAGCTAGTCCTAGTGGGTCAGTCCTCTCCATGATGCCTGCAGATCAACATGTAGAACCTCAGCTTCTTCTTCAGTACCATGTCTGCATGCATGCTGCCATGTTTCCTGCTGTGATGATAATGGACTAAACCTCTAAACTGTAAGCCAGTCCCAAATAAATATTTTCCTTTATAAGAGTTGCCAAGGTCATGATGTCTCTTCACATCAATACTTATCTAACTAAGGCTGTTTGCCACTCCATCTGCACATCCAAGATCCTAGTGGAGTCTGGCGATGTGGCTGTTCATGGTGAGGCCATGATGTGCATCACCCCCAGGGAAAACAGCAAGAGGTCCATGTATTACATGCTGCCATTTCTGCAAGAGGATCTACCCAAGGTGAGGCCAAGAGTCCTCTCATGGAGAGACAGCCAAGAGTGCAGTGGGAACCAGAGCACTACAGAGACCAAGAATGGAGCCCCAGTACTTCATGGCCATAGGCCCATGGGGTCTGTCTGGTGTACATTACTTTATTTGAGGGTAGGAGTGCATAGTGAGCTTTCAGGAGTTGGCTACCTATCTCTAGGGTATCTTATGGGTCCCAAGCATCAAACTCAGGTTGTTAGTTTTTGTGGCAGGCTCTTTTATCCACTGTGCCCTCAGCTAGCTCTTACACTTAGTTCTAAGACTGCAAGTATCTCTGTCAGTCTTCTTTCTGCTCTCTCTTCAGGCTGACTGTAGGTTGGGGCACAGGCTTCTGAACCGTCTTTCCCCTAACCCCAAGCAGTACCTAGGCACTCCTGGAGTACACACACTGCTGGTGATAATGGAGCTGAGAATGGCATGAACTAGTTACCAGCTCATTCTTCAGCCTTGTTTCTGAAGCTCTCAGTAGGAACACAGTGGCTGCAGCATCTCGAGCATTCTGTGTTGAATGTAGTTGGTGTGTCCTGTGAATCCCAGAGGTGTCCAGAGCTGTGATCCATGTAGATGAGCAGAGCAGGAAGGAGAAGTTCAAGCGTCTAGTAGAAGGTCACAACCTGCAGGCAGTCATGGCCATCAATGGTGTAAAAGACAACCAGATCATATCCAGTAACACCTATGAGGTACCATTGCAACTGGACCCTCACCCAGTACCCAGTTGTTTCCTGACCCTGGCATTTGCTTTCTCTTCCCCCAACAATTACACAGCAATCTGTTTTGGGAAATAGAGCAGTGTGTGCTTTATGCTTGTCAGACAGGAAAAGAATAGGAGGTTCCCAGAAGGGACTGCCTCCACTCACTCCTAGCTCTCCCTAAATGGAGAAAACTGGGCATTGAGGCTGCCCAGACAACTATCATTGATAAGATCCAGTACACCATGGTCAACCATGGCATGAGCATCTACAGGACTGGGTCTTGCAGAAAAAAAAAATGGATCTTTTGTCTCCAGAGCCCAACTAAGATACCATACAGTCTCTCTCCCCATTCTGTGAGCTACTTTCAGTGCAGACAATTTTGAGTTCCAAAAAGAAATATTGGACCCTGAGCCAGTGTAGACCTTTCAGTCCTTGAAGCTGTACTTGGCCACATTGACTAACTGCCTACATGTTGTCCAGGATTGACAGAAGGTAGACAGTGGAAGAGCCTCCAGGTGTAGCAGTAGGGTATTCTGTGGTCCTGCCTCCTAGTGAGACACTGAACATCATTTTAAGAGCCATATAGGACAGAAAATGGAGAGACACAGG
>NW_023504877.1:0-22136 GCF_004664715.2 Peromyscus leucopus | reverse complement strand
AGTGATTGTATACCCATGGAGATTCCATTGGAAATAACTAATTTTTCATTTGTGAGCAGTTATCAGGTGGAGGTAACTGGGTAAGAATGTGAGATTGTGTCCTCTTCTCCTCTCAGCCCTGGACCCCATCTGGCCCTCTCTCATGCAGGCCCTTTGCTTGATCACACAGTCTGAGTTCATATGTGCATGGGTTTTTCTGTGTATAGAAGACATTGTTGTTTCCCAGTGTCCTCCATCCCTCTGGCTCTTGCACTCTTTCTGCCTCTCCTCTGAAGAGTTAGTTCTCTGAGGCCTGAGTGGAGAGTTCTGGTGGAGACATCCCATTTAGGACTGAGTTTTTAATGTCTCTCATTATCAGCACATTGTCTAGATCTGGGGCTCCTTATTGTTGCCATGCACTGCAGGAGGAAGTTTTCTGATGACTGCCTAGGAGACACTGATCTATGAGATAGCAGAATGTCATTAGGAGTATTTTTATTGCTATTTTCCATTGCCAGAACAGTGCTATTCTGTTTTCCTAAGCCCCTGGGCTATGCAGTCTCAGGTTCTTGGCCCTCAAGCTATGTCAGGGATAGTTCCATCTCATGGATTGGGCCTTAAATCCAATCAGACTGGTTGGTGACTCCCACAAGCTTTGTGTCACTATTACATTAGTGCATCTTGCAGGCAGGATAGGGATAGGGTTAGAGTTACTCATACTGTTAGGGTTTGGTTTAGAATTAGAGCTGTGGTTAAGATCATTACTGGGCTAGGGATAGGTTAGGGTCAGTGATTTTAAGACAACTGATTGACACTGTGAGCTTATGTGAGACTGTGTGTGTATAAGCATGAGTGTGGGTGAGTACAATAGTACTTTCATGTATCATGATGTGTGTGTTTATATGAAAAGTTTGCTTATGCCTATAGGAGCATGATTTGAAGAACATGGCTTTGAGTATAGGATTGTGTTTCTCTGGGTATGTGCTTGGAAGTATATTACAGTGGTGTGTGTGTGTGTGTGTGTGTGTGTGTGTGTGTGTGTGTGTGTGTGTGTGTAAGAGTGCACAGAAGTGACAGTGTATAGCAGACAACGGTATAAGCATCTTGAGTGTAAGCGAGTGTCAGTGAGGTATTGTGCATGTAAGGAGTTAGTGACACCATGCAAGAACATGTTTTATGAGCACAAAAGTAAGTGTGAATGTGTGAGTGTGGGAGAGAGAAGAAAAGTATGGAAGAGTGTGTGAGTTTCACACGAGTATCAGTGGCAGAATGTATATTGAGTGTGTGTGTGTTTTTTTTTTTTTCTTTTTTTTTTTTTTTTTTTGGTTTTTCGAGACAGGGTTTCTCTGTGTAGCTTTGCGCCTTTCCTGGGAGTGTGGTGTTTTGTAGTGTTCAAGTTTGTAGCATCATGACCAATTTAACATTTTGTGATAGGCATCAAGGCAAAAGCAACTTGGGAAGGAAGTGTTTATTTCAGCTTACAGGTTAATCCACCAGTGAAGGAAGCCAAGGCAGGAACACAAAGCAGGACCTGAAAGCAGAAACCATGGAGTAAAGCTGCTTATTGGCTTGCTTCCTCTGGCTTGCATCTTCTCGTGTGCTCTCAGCTACCTTTCTTATATAGACCATGCGCATGTGCATAAGAATAGCACCACCACAGTGGGTTGGTTTTCTCCTTCACTAATAGTAACTAAGAAAATGCCTAGGAAGGATGCATGGGTTGCAGCAAAGAGAAATAGATGAGAGATCTACAATAGCAAACTGGGGGGGCGGGTGGTAATGGATGGCAAGGGATGGAGGATGAGAACGTAGGAGAATGGGA
The DNA here is from genome assembly GCF_004664715.2 of Peromyscus leucopus. Lineage (NCBI taxonomy): Eukaryota > Metazoa > Chordata > Mammalia > Rodentia > Cricetidae > Peromyscus > Peromyscus leucopus. The sequence continues at coordinate 20,335 of NW_023504877.1, read as the reverse complement.
GGTTCAACCTGGAACAGGGGACAGAGTGGGAGAGCAAGGAAAGAGATACCATGATAAATGAAGACATCATGGAATAGGGAGAAAACAGAGTGCTAGGGAAGTTCCCAGGAATCCACAAGAATAACCCCACCTTAGACTACTGGCAATGGTCGAGAGGGTGCCTGAGCTGGCCTACTCTGGTGATCAGATGGCTGAATGCCCTAACTGTCATCATAGAGCCCTCATCCAGTGACTGATGGAGGCAGGCCGGGTGCCAGGCCGAGCTCCAGGAGTCCAATCAATGAGAGAGAGGAGGGATTCTATGAGCAAGGGACATGGAGACCATGATGGGAAGAAGTACAGAGACAACTAGCCAAACTAGCAGAAAACACATGAACTGTGAACCAATAGCTGAGGAGCCCCCATGTACTGAACTAGGCCCTCTGGATAGGCAAGACAGTTGTTTAGCTTGAACTGTTGAGGGGGGGCCCTCAGGCAGTGGGATAGGGACCTGTCCCTGGTGCATAAGCCAGCTTTTTGGAGCCTAGTGCCTATGGTGAGACACTTTGCACAGCCTTGGTGTAGGGAAGAGGGACTTGGACCTTCCTCAACTGAATGTTTCAGGCTCTGCTGACTCCCCATGGGAAACCTTGCTTGGAGACGGTGGGAATGGGAGGTGGGTTGAGGAGGAAGGCAGGAGGTGGAAGGAGGGAGGACAGGGAATCTGTGTATGTAAAATGAATAGAAAATTTCATAATAATAATAATAATAAATAATAATAAAGAAAATGCCTCACAGATATGACCACAGACCAAACTGCCAGAGACAGTTCCTCAATTGAGATTTCTTCTCATTTAATATTTAGGTTTGAATTAAGCTGATAAAAACTAACTACCACAGAATGTATCATTAAGTGCAAGGACTATGAAGAATGTGTAGTGTAAAGGTATGATTGTGTGACTGATTATGTGTGTATACGACCATGTTTACATGTCTTTAGTGCACTCTGACATCAATCAAAAAATGCACCACAGACTTGGGCACAGGCCAATATGTTTAAGGCATGTTCACAATTGAGGCTCCCCTTCCCAAATGACTCTATCTTATGTCATGTTGACAAAACACTAGCCATCTCCAAGTACAAGAGTGTGTGTGTGTGTGTGTGTGTGTTGTGTGTGTGTGTGTGTGTTGGTGTGCATGATTATCTGTGAGCATGTTAATGTGAGAGAGTGTAAATGTTTGAGTGCCTAAGTATTAGTACAAGAGCCCTCAGTTCACCTCCCTCAGCCTATTCAATCTCACCCTCTGGCATTTCCTGGAGTCCAGGCCATGTGTGCTTAGGGCAGAATTGTATGCAAATGTCCAGGTGGAGTGACTCAAGTGAGGGTCCAATGACCCGACCTTGACCTTGATTCTAGAAGGAATACCTGCCATCTGTGGGCTGAGGTGATACACCTACAAACAGGCACAGCTGATCTCATAAAGACAGCTGTTATGCTAGGATACTGCTGTACAACATCTGGATTTGCCTCCTGTTTATACTCTAGAGGGTTTTGAGCAATAGGAGCTGCATCCTGGAATCACCAGCTTACCTACTCAAGCCAGCAACCCCACGAGAAACTAAAGAGGCAGGGCCTACAGGTCCACCATGGCCACAGCTATGCAAAAACCTGAGGAAATATTCTGGAATCCTGCAAGCAACACCTGGATGTTCCACTCTGTGAAGTGGGTACCAGACTAGATGCTCTTATACTCACCAGCAGCTTCCCGTCACCATGATCCTCATTGTGACAGATGCCCCATTTATCATGGAGAGCCATGTCTAGAGCATCCACCCAGGGTTTAGTCCTGAGGTCTGGACCCTGGTGACTGGCCAAAAGTCCACGAAGTATAGGTGGTGTGAAGCAATGAAGAGCAGCAGATCTGGAGATGCTGTGTCTAGTTCAAGGAAGAAAGGAGATAGGCTGAGTACTGAGTAGATCCTCTAAACCCCCCTTCCCAGTAATGGACAATGTTTTCTAAGACTGGAGACTATTCATCTCACATACTGCTTTTTTATTGAAAATAATTTATCCCTATAATCTGATGCTGGTTTCCCCTCCCCCATCTCCTCCTGATCCTTTCACCTTCCTAACCTATTCAACTCAAGGTCGTCTTTTCTATCTCTACAACAAACAAAGAGGTCCATTGGAAAAAAAATCAAACCAAGATGAAAAAAAAAGAGAAAAAAATTAAAGGAAAAGAAACAGACACAAAATCCATGAAAACACATAAGTGGAATCCATAAATATATAAGCAAAAGATCAGTAAGGTTTAAAAATATCCAAACAAGCTGGCGTTGGTGGCGCACGCCTTTAATCCCAGCACATTGGGAGCAGAGGCAGGTGGATCTCTGTGAGTTCAAGGCCCGCCTGGGCTACCAAGTGAGCTCCAGGAAAGGCGCAAAGCTACACAGACAGGGTTTCTGTCTCAAAAAAACAAAAAAAAAAAAAAAAAAAAAAATCCAAACAAAGCATTATGAGACCAAATATCTCTCAGAACACCTGCACAGATCTTAAATGCCCCCCCTTGTCCCATTCCCCCTCCATGGGCCTCCTGGACTGGCCCCTCGGTCACTCTGCACAGATGGCAGTGACACCTGTCTCCTGGTGCCGGTCAGGCATTTGCCATTCTCATCACACAGGCCAAGCTGACTTGCTGAGTTCGTCTCTGATCATTGTATGAGTCCACCTACCTTCAGAAACAGATGCCACTCTCTAGCCAGCCACACTACCTGGAAATAGTATCATCAAAATGAGTCATCAAGCCACGCCCCCTGCCTAGTAGGAAAACCGCCACAACTGCCTGGGAACAGGCATGTGCAATTCAAAACACCACAGCGCGCAGGAACGAAGAGCAGTTGGCCACAAAGCACATTACATTGATGGCGTCCGCTTCCCTTATGGCCTAAATGTATGCATTCCAGGGAAAAAGAGTGAGTCTGCACATAAAAGTAAAAGCTGTTTAGGGACCCTCGCAGAAGAGATAATTACATGCAATCATGAATTGCCCATTGTCCAACAGACATTTACCAAGAACCCAGTATATGCCAGCACGTTCTGGGTGCTGCTTTGCACCACACTAACACACTGCTCTGTGCACACTAGTCGCTCAGTACAAGTCAAGCAATCAACTATGTAAAGATTCCTCCCGACCTCTGCCCTCCTTGCTGGAGCTGCCTGGCTGGGGACCTGAGGGGACCCTGCATGGAAACGGGTGGCCAGTAGGAGGCGATGTGGAATCTCCGGCGGCCACCTTAATGCTAACCTTTTTCAGGTTGCAGTTATTGGTGGCAGCTGGTAGTGGTGCTGGACTCGGGACATCCACAGGGCTGGAGGCAGCGATATAGCAAAAGCTGGCACTTTGGTGGAAGAAGGTGCATGGAACCTAGGAGATGGAGCTGTGTGAGGCTGCACAGGCTGCTGGCGCCGCCATCGACCGCGATGTGTTCAAGTGAGAAGGCGAGGGTCAGGGTTTCCAGTTCATACCCTGCAGATAGGCCTGCTTCAGGACCCCTCAGAGCCTCCATCAGCTACTATAAAAACTCTCACATCGCTGTATTGGTCTTCAGGGTGGTGGCCCAGCTGCCCCAGCTCATGGAGCAGGTCTGCCCTGAGGCTTGCAGGTTTCACTAAGCACTGCATTTGTTTCCTGAGGATCATGGTGAACTTGATGAATCTGATTGTGGCTCCCCTCCATGTCTTCCAGATGCTGAAGTTGATGTGTGCTGAGAAGAGGCTGGAGAGCGAACCCCAGGACTCCGAGTCCATATTCCTGTCTACATCAGGGAGTGGAGGTTAGAGGTGGGCCAGGAACTTCCGGGGGACGGGGAGGGGGAGATGGTGGCAGGGATGGGAGAAGGGGCAGAGAACCACAGGCTTGGCTCAGAATGGCTCAGCCTGTCTGTGGGTCTCCGCCCAGGGTCTGCAGACCAATTCAACTTCCAGGGACTCCATCTTTTGGATTGTTCTGCCGGATCAAGGACTGGTCCTAGCAGGCTAGGGTCCTTCTGTCTGACACCTTCCCACCTCTTCATCATGCCTTCATTCCACAGGTACTGGAATAATCAAGGCTTTGGTCTCCGTGTACCTGACAATCACAGCCTCAGGGAAGTACTTGGAGAACATGGCAGATAGCTCCTTACCTACCCTTCCCAGGCCTGGTCTAGCTCCCCTTCATCTCAGGCCAGGCCTGCACACCTCCCATCTGGGGACTATTTGGGTTACAGGACTGAGCCATCTGCCTGCCTTGGAACATAGAGTAGAAGTCTGACAGGAAGATTAGTCCAGGCTCAAATGTGAAGGATCTGCTCTGTGGACTTGACTGGGATGGTGTATAAGCAGATGGTGGTGACCAGAGTGTGTGACAGAGGGGGCTCAGGTCCTTGCACCTACCCATCTACCTGGTGCATCTGTTCTCTTTGGCTGCTGGAACGCTCTTAACACAACTTGTCCACCCAGGCAAGTGGATGGAGGTCCACTGCTGGTTCACTGCCCAAAAGCACGGAAGACCCTGGAATGTATCCAAAGGGGGGAAGTGCCGACCTGGCCCACTGAAGTGACTCACCGACACACACTCACTGACCCACCCTCTTTCTGCTCATGTGTGTGTCTGGCCTCTATGGCCCTCCTTTCTCACGAGGAACAGAAACAAGGCCACCCATTTCCTCAGGCCTGCAGTCTCTCCAGTTCTCAGGCCTTCAGTCCTTCCAGGACCAAGCGCATGTGTCACTGACCTGGGAATGCTCCTCAGATTCTGATCCACAAATCACTGGTTATTGGCTTTTATACCAAACCAACTGCTCAGATAGACACCCATGTTGTCAGTGACATGGGAACCTGGGAATTGGCTTCTGGCAATGCTACTATGAGTAGTGTAGGAGGAGGTAAAGAAAAGCTGGTTTCTAGGGGGAACAGTAACAGGGAGTATGGGCTGTAGCCTGCAATGCTTGGGGAACTATGTGACCCCATTAGCGACAGCAGCAGAAGCACCAAATAGAAATAGAAATTCAAAATGTGTCAGAATCACAGAGGTGATCACAGAGATGAGCCACTTTTGCTGTGGAGGAAGAGTTGCCTGGCTTTTTGGTCCTCCCAGTCCTATAAAGCCACAAGTTCTAACCTTGGTTGCCTTCTACAACTAGATGAGAAGAACTATGTCTGAAGATGCCACCCATCTTGGTTGAAGATACAGAGAAAACAGCTGAACGCTTCCTCCATGCTGGCTAGCTTTCATAGTGCCAGAAGATACCACACTGGCTACTGGAGGAGAAAAGCCTCCAGCAGTCTCACTAGCTGTGATCCTCCTGAACAGATATGCCCCTCTTTGCTACAATGTCAAACTGTTATCTGAGCAACCAACTAAACTCTGATTACATTTGAGTCCTTTCCACAGAAAAGAACCCATGCACGGTACTGTAAATCTGGTCAAAAGCACATGCTTGGGGACATCATAGGACATAGCGGGAACTTAATTCTGTTTTCTAATTGAATGGACATACCATCTAATGACCTTCTAAACAGCTATATTATATTATATTATATATATTATATATATTATATTATATTATATTATATATTATTAACTTAGATATACAATGCTAATGCTTACCATCAGCCTCAATGAGAAAAGCTCCCTCTCTTTGCATGTGAACAATGGTAATGCAGAGACCCATGGCTTCTCAGGTGCTGAGAATAAAGGATGGTTGAATTTTGAGCCTTAAACAAGACATTTATACCGACTCCTCTGAGCTCAGGAACACAGTGGCCTATGGGCAGAGAGATTATATGATAAGGAGGGGGCTGCACAATGCCATCACTGGGTGGAACACAGCCATTGCAATCATTTCAACTTGCAACTGCTATAGTTACCTGAACTACCCCTGCAAAAGACTGGGCATGTCACTAATGGGATTTATTAAGGTAACTCCACGTAGTTTAAGGAGTTTATTTTGGGGTAATTTACAGCAAGTAAAGGGATAGGTTACAGTATCCGGAGAGAGGTGATCTCTGGAGAACTCTTCTCAGTCTCTACCATCCAGCATCCAGGATCACCAGGAACCAAGAGAGCCAGCACATCTGAATCTTGGGTCTTAAAGGCTCCCCTCTTGGCCATCTAAGGGGCAGGCCATAGGTAGGTGTGGCAATTACGGGAAGCCTCACTGGGGTAAAGCTGAACCAGCTACCCACTATGTCTCCCCTTTTGTCTAAATAAGAAAGTTCTAATACAAAACTATATACAGTAGGAATGATTATCAAAAATATTGTCCAAGAGGAATAAGGATAATGACCTAGACAAGATTGAACTACACAACCAACATGAACAATATCAAACAAGAGACACAGACTAAAATCCAGAGAAGTCTGGAGCATAGGTAAATGTCACATTACAAAGATCATTCCAAAAGGTGTCTGTCCTATCCTAAAGAATCTAAATCTAATACTTAATATGTTCTAGCTAAGATACAAGAAGGATGTAACTATAACTGTTAGTCTTCAATCCCATCAAAAAACCTGAGAAGAATAGAATAAACTTAGTAATAGAGAAGGATGCAAGCAACTTTTGGAGTCTTGTGAGAGTAGACAGAGACAGCTGGCAGCGCCTGGACATTCACCTAAAGTTTCTCAGCATCACTGGTGCATTCATTGGCTGGCCTGCTATTCAGAAACCTGTTTTATATTGTCAGCAGTCCGGCAAGGGCAGTTCTTTGCCCAGTAGGCCATTTTGTGCCAAGGTGAAGACAAACTTCCAGACGGAAATGTCTCAGAAGCCCAACATTCTCCAGGATCAGATCGGTGCTGACAGGACAGTTGTGTCTCACATTAACAGAATTCCAAGTTATCAAAACATTTAAAAGCCATATTCATCAGGTCTATGAACATGCATTGGTGACTATAAATTTGCAAATCTTATCTACCTAGAAACCTAAGACTAAGCTTTATGTAAACAAGTAAACAGTCTGTAAGCAACTGTACAGCAAAAGGACAATGACCTCAAAATTGTGACAATATACAAAGTAGCAAAAGCAGAGGTAGGAATGTCTAGTACAATATAACAATAATCCTAAATATATATCAATATACCAAATATCTAAACAGATGTAAAACATACATACAGTATGTATAAATATAATTTAATTTAATTTGTTCATATATGAAACATTTTAAAATAGTATAAATATATATATATTATTATATATATATATATATATATTTATATACAACAAATACACTCTGTATTATGTATCATATACAAGTTAATCTTGAATAAGAATATAAAAATATAGCTATACAGGAATCCATAACAGGACAATTTATCTATAACCTGATATTTTCCAGTATATACTTTAATATCTACTTAATATCCTATACCTATCCCCCTTTTTTTCTTTTCTTAAGGGAGATGTTGGTTTCTTCCACCTCCAACCCTATAACCATTATCTATAACCTCAGAAACATGAAACTTTTGGAAAAAGAGCATCATTTCTTTAGAATTCGTCTGCTGCTTCAGGGGGTGATGGTGTCTTTTGTGGAGTTCTGTAAGAAAGCTCAATAGTTGAGTCTCAGTTGGAATAACTGTAGATTCTGCAGCCAGTCTCAGAGTATGGGTTAGACTGTCTGAGATTGTGGCTAGAAGTGTAGATATATGATCGAGTACCATGCATCATTCTGGACGGGATAGTAGGTTGTTTTTGTGGGCTCCTTCTTCCTTCTGAGAATTCAGAGACTGCTATTGGAAAAACTAATTTTTTTACTGTAAAAAACTTGAACATTATTATATATCAAAATGGAAAGCTTGGATTTAAAGATGACATGACATGTAAGAAAGGATTCTGAGAAATCAAGAATAAGCATGGAGAGAATTAGAATCTTGAAGACAATGGTCCCTTCTTACTAGTTTTCTTCTGTCCCACACTAGACAGCTCTTCTGATATGACACAGAATCTCTCAACCTTTTCTTTTAGCAGTATGCTTGGGTTTAGAGAAGGAGTGAGACAATTCCAACTCCCAAACCAGCATGGTAATATAATTGAATTGGAACCACAACTTTTCTAGAATTAAAGAGATATAGATAGTAGGCAGTGAGATATTACCCTGTGTAGACTGATATCAACAGATTTTTTTTCTTTCCACTGTAGATGTCTATAGGCCTTATGGTTTCTGGAAGATGGGTATTTCTATTATGCTGTAAAGACAAAAACAGACCCTACCCCATCCTATGTTAAGTTTCTCTTACAAACTTGTAGAGATGTCACATTGCTGGATAAGTTTTTACTTCTCCTCATCAAGGGATTTCTCCTGTTCAAATCAAATTTTTATTAATTTTGTTGCTATCCATAGCTTTTCTTCTCCTGCAGAAACAAAAGCAAAACCTCTTCCCCAAAGTAGAACATATCCAGGTTTCCATTCTGAGGTCAGCACATCCTTGAAATAAACTGGTTGGGTTTAGCTCAGGAGTTTTTCTGTTGTCCAATGTCCCTCCACAGCTGTTGTTCCTTTCTCATCAGCATTGAGAAAATTCAATGTTAATAAAGCATTATGCAATCAATTTCTAGAGTCATTGTTACCTGTTGTTGTTTATTTAGCATATACTTTAGAGTTTGATTTGGTCTTTCTATGACTGCTTGGCCTGTGGGATTGTGTGGTTATACCTGTAACATGCTTTATATTGTAATAAGCAAAAAACTGTCTCATTTTATTGGAGACATATGCTGGGGCATTGTCTCTCTTAATTTGTACAGGTATTCCCATGATGGTCATAGCTTCTAATATGTGTGTAATCACAGAATCAGCTGTAGTGGTAACGCCCGCACCACCAACATCCATTCACCATGTCCCGAGCGAGGGGCTGTGGATTGAAAAACAGAGACAAGAGATAGCGGGTCATTTGCCTCAGCAGAATGCCGAATGTCATTTATTGAAGGAGGGAGGAAACCTTAAATGCAGGCTTACAGCACAATGGGAGAACCTTGGAGGGCAGAAGTTTGCTACCAAAGATTTACAATCTTGCATCTAAGTTGTAATGCCCAATATATGCAGGACACACAAACAAGGAACTTCCCTTCAGGAGGGTGGAACCTGGCAGGGAATTAGCATTGGGAGGATATCAAGGTCAAGGTCAGCAAGCAAGGCAACAGCTATCCAAACAGGGGCCAGGGCCCTACAGGTCCCCCTTTTACTAAAAATATGAGCTTCTGACTTAGGTTGCATGGGATGTCAGCAGGTCACCTTACCCATCATGGAGACGCCTGCCCAGGCCACACAGGTGCTCTGTCTTAGGTTGGTGAGCACCCCCCAGCATTACCTGTCTCTGAATACTCATTATCATACAGCGCTCAACCACGTGAGCTGTAGAGTTAATTGCTGCCAAAGATCTCAAAGTGACACTGGCATTGCAATCTGTGCATTTGACACAGAAAGACAACAGAAGTCCTAACCCACCATAGCCAGTAGGCTAAAGGCAATTGAGCCATTCCCTTCCTTAAGGAGCCTTACTGCAAATTGGAGTCATCGTAAGATGGTATCCAAAAGCAAATGGAATTTGAGTTTTATCAATTTCAAAGCCAATTGAAATGTATAAAACTACTGAATTAAATTTATCATGCCCAATAGAATGAAAAAGTAGTTAACAGTGGTAGCTACTTTTGCTGCCAGGGTCTCCATTGTGCTAGCTGTAGTAATCAATTATGAAATAGCAATCACAGAAACAGTAAGCAAAACTGCCACTGCTATAACAACAAAAATGGCAACAGCAATTTCAGAATCTCTTGAGCGTGTGAGCATCATCTGTGTCTAAATGGTCCACTGGCAACACACAACTCCAGGGACAAGAACCACCAAGCCCATTTTTTGATCCCAGCACGAGCTTGGCAAGCTCTGCAAAAAAGAACTAAGAACCATAAAAAAAAACAGACACAGCATATAAGGAGCAGAACTAATGGTCTCAATAATGGCTACATTCAGGCTCAAAATTTTAAGGTATCTTAAAAGAGGCTAGATGAATTTCAGGAAGCCAATAAATGTTGCATAGAGCCACTCCTGAAAAGTAGGTACTACACCAGCTTGAAGAGGTTACAAAATGTGAAAAAGACTTAGCTGGCATGCTACTGTTAACAAATGGAGGTCAGTGACCTTCAGGGTTATCTATCCTTAATCTCCAAGGTGTCTGGGTGACATGTTCTCAAACATACTTGAAAAAGCAGTTACCATATATTACCTTCTGAAGAATCCAACTGCATGGCTACAGTTCCTAGGCTTACATTAATGCTTGCCAAGGGGCCATATTGGCTCTCAATCCCCATTGGCATCAGAAGGGGAGAGTTCTTCATGAAGGCCCAATAGGTCTCTTCCATGTTGGGATTCAGCAGCAGCCACAGGGTGCACATAGCACTCAGGAACCCAAAGAGGAACCTCATTGTCCTGTGAAAAGACACAAACAGATCCCTGGGCCCACACCAACACTGTATCAGGTCCCCTCCAAGTGCCAGTAGAAAGATCCTTCCATTGCACCAGAGGATGATTTGCAACAGGAGCCCTCCAGTGCTTATCTGCAGCAGATACTCCAATAGAATCCACCAATAAAAATTTAAATATATAAAATAAGGGAAAGAATAGAATGTGGAGAGGAGAGATGAGCCCCTAGCTCCCCCTTTTTACTTTAGCATATATTTTTTTAAGTACAATGGCAGCATTCTACTATAACCTGTCCTTGAGGATTATAAGGAATACCAGTCTTATTAATGATAGAAAAATCTTGGCAGAATTTTGAAAATCCCATAGTGCTGTAGGCAGGACCATTATCAGTCTTTATGCATTTTGGCACTCCCATGTAAGCAAAAGCATGAAGACAATGATTCTTTACATCTTTAACCTTTTCCCCTGAATGGGCAGAATCAAAAATTAGAGAGGATTATGTATCAAATAACACATGGACATATTGATTTTCCAAAATGAAGGCACGTGTGTGACGTCCATTTGCCATACATGATTAGGTAAAAGTCCTCAGGGATTAACTCCCAAATGAGGAACAGGTAAAAATTCAGCACAAATAGGACATGATTTAACTATCTGGATGGCTTGTTTCCCGGTTATGCCCGTATGATGACGAAGAGATCCAGTATTAAGATGATAACGTTAGCCAGGCGGTGGTGGCACACGCCTTTAATCCCAGCACTCGGAGGCAGAGGCAGGTGGATCTCTGTGAGTTTGAGGCCAGCCTGGGCTACCAAGTGAGTCCCAGGAAAGGCGCAAAGCTACACAGAGAAACCCTGTCTCTAAAAACCAAAAAAAAAAAAAAAAAAAAAAAAAAAAAAAAAAAAAAAAAAGATGATAACGTTGATGCAACTGAGTAGCCTTTTCAAAGGCAGAACAAAACTAATGTGACAGCCATAATGAGTAATGGCATCAGCCCTCTGATTACCTTCACTTAGAGGTCCAGGAAATTGAGTATGAGCTCTAATATGGCCCACATAAATGTTATGTGAAATGCCATCAGTAAATACCACACAGGCCTGAGGAATAGGAGTCATCTACACTATCTTGAGAAATATAACAGGATGCAATTTAAAAAATTGACACACATTATTAGAGGCTAGTATCAAACCGACCCTGCATGGAGCATGTCAATATGGCCCAATCATTATCATTAGCTTGCAACCATTTTGAGACTGGGTGTCTGGGTCACCACAATATCTGGCTCTTTACCAAAAGTCTGAACACTGATCTTGATTCCCTTAAATATAATCTGAGCAACAGCCTGAGGATAAGGAGTAATGTTTTTGCTGGAGAAGCTAGGAATGTACCCATAGAATAGGACTGTTGCCAAAACACTCCAGTAGGTGAATGAGTAAAACAAAATATCAAATACAATAACGGAGAAGAAAGATCTATATACTGCATGTGAGCCTGTTCCAGGGCCCCTTGGACACACTGTAGGCCTGTACACCCTTCAGCTGTTAATTCACGGGGAGATAAAGTCAGGGTTGCCCTTTAAGACATCATACAAAGGATAAAGCTGACCTGTTGGAATCTTTAAAGTGGACCAAAGCCATTGAGTATCTCCCAGAAAGGTTGGAAATCGTTAAGCGTGGGTAGCTGATCCGTACACAGAGTAATCTTTTGTGGACGTATGCCTGTGCGTAACAATTCATGACCTAAATAATGATGGGAAAGGATACCTGTATCTTTTTCTGGGCTATCTGTAATTAGCCAGGCTAAGAACCTCTTTGTAATTTAGAAAAGGCATCAAAAACAAGTTTTTTATCTTTAAAATATCATCCATATAAATCAATCACAATTAAATGTCAATATTTAGGAATTGCCACAGGGGCAGGCAAACCAGGCTGTGTTGCTCCCATGAGAAGCATGATTGTATTTATAGCTCTAAGATCTTGTAATAGCCGTCATTTTCCTGACTTCCTGTAGAGGCCATTTTGGATCTCAGGATTCTTGTAAATTATAGATATGTCCCGCACCAGAATCCGGTAGTCTTTCAATCTCAATCCCATATAATTTTATTTTTAATTTAGGCTGTTTATCATTGATATCTGTTTGTCAAATCACCTTTTCTTCTGTACTTCAAAAGCCTCCAGTTCTATATATAGGCGCAATTTTGCATTTGAAATATGAAAGCAATAATAATTGAGCAGTTCTATCACCAGCCTCTATTTCCATGGTCCTTTTTACATATGCCAATTATAAAAGCATTAAATACAACCTCTATAGGATTTGAAGAGGTAACTTTTTGGCAAATACTCTGGAGTATTTTTATAAAATCTTCAAGTAACACATTAGCACAAATAGCCAATTATTAACAATGTGGATCAAACAATTTACCTGTATTTTATTTACTGGGAAAATAATTTTGTAACCTCTTTATCAGTAAGAGATTATTTTTTATGGGTTTACCTAGCAACAACATTTAATAAGCTAACAACCCAATGAATTTCAAGTGTTATATTTTCTTTTCTTTTTTCTTTTTCTTTTTTGGTTTTTAAAGACAGGGTTTCTCTGTGTAGCTTTGCGCCTTTCTGCAACTCACTTGGTAGCTCAGGCTGGTCTCAAACTCACAGAGATCTGCCTGGCTCTGCCTCCAAAGTGCTGGATTAAAGGTGTGTGCCACCACCACCTGGCTCAGGTGTTATATTTATAGAATTCTAGAAAGCAACTTAAAGAGCAGAGCCAAATTTTCAGTAATGATCAACAGACAAAAGCATACCTAATATATAGTTCAAAATTATGAATTCTGTTCCTTAGTTTATCTACCATGAGAGTCAATCATTCATCTAAGCATTTATTAAGACAATCAAAAGAACAGAACATCCTTATACAATGATGATTAATATCCCTGGAAATTCAAACAGCATTGACTTAGCATTCCATGTCCTGACTGAAACCATTTTTCACCAGAAGTTGGGCCCGTTTAAACTTTTAGTGCTAGTCCCTCTCCTGGCCTCTGCTCCCTTGCCCGCCCATGAGCCTGTTCCCTCATCGGCCTTGTGGCTATGCCTCCTGTCTGTGTGTACCTGCCTGCCTGCTGCTCCGGGCTATCTCGCATGCGCCTTCTCCTCCGTGCTGGATGCGTCCCACACACGAGCACTCACGTTTAATCTTTCTCTTACTGCTATGAAGGAACTACTAATAATGAGTTATTCCCACCATTAAGGGAAAAAACAGAAAAACATTTCCCATGAAGGGATCCTAAATATTGAAATATTCCCACTCTGAGAAAAAATGAACATTTAAACCAAAATTAAGCAAAACAGACTATGAAACTTCTATGACTCTTTGTAATTCAGATGCTGCCGCTCTGTGCTGGCAGCAGAAAGAGCTCAGAGTTTCAGCTTATCCTGAAAATTCTAAAATTGGAAAGAGCCTTTTCTTCCTCCATTACCACTGGGAAGAGGCTTTTATCTTTTCTTCATCCTTCCTCTACAGGGCCTAAAAATCTTTAGGCCTAGTTTCAAAAATTTTCCCCTTTTTACTGGGAAAATTCCTTTTTTCTTTATTAAATTTTTTCTACTTTTTTCTAATGGGAAATTTCCTTTCCCTCCCTCTTCTCTATTGGGAAGATTTCCTTTTTTATTTAAAATCTTTAGCTGTCTTGCCCTATCTTAACTTCAATGCCCTCCTGCTTCAACAGTCCAGTTAACTGATTCTGAACGAGCTGCCACCCATTTCAATTCACCCTTATCTTTTTCTTTTTTTCTTTAAATTGCTGGCCAGGCTTACCTGGGTGTTCATCAGCGATGTCCCTTCTTTCTTGTATCTCGGTGGGACCTCCATTTGTAGCAATAACACCTGCGCTACCACTACCCATTCACCATGTCTGAGTGAGGGACTGTGGATGGAAAAACAGAGACAAAGACAGCTGGTCATTCGCCTCAGCAGATGATGAATGCTGTTTATTGAAAGAGGGAGGAAACTTAAATACAGTCTTACAGCACAATGGAGAACCCCAGAGGGCAGAAGTTTGCTACTGATGTTTACAATCTTGCATCTAAGCTGTTAATGCCCAATATGCAGGATACACCAACAAGGAACTTCCCTTAAGCATTCAGGAGGGTGGAAACCATCAGGGAATTAGCATAGGGAGGACATCTGGTCAAGGTTGGCAAGCAGGCAAAAGCTACCCAAATTGGGAGGCGGCCAGGGCTCTACACCTGAATGAAAGGACCCTTATGTGCTTGCACTGGAAAAGACTTCTTGGTGGTCTCTGGGGGTTTGTGTGAAATGGGTACAACGGAAGCAACAGACTATTGAGCAATGGGTCCTGGAACTAAATGACAGTTGAAAACAATGTCTCAGAACCCTCTGGGACACAATGAAAGCAGTCCTACAGGGACCTTTACAGCTCTACATATTGATGAAGAAATCAGAGACATTGCAAAATACTATGAATGATACACCTAAAGGATTTTCATAAAAAGGAAAAAAAAATAAGCCAAACCTCAAGTAAGTAAATGAAAAGAAATCTTTATGATCAGTCCAGAAATTAATGAAATAGAAATGAAAAGAAAACATAATCATGAAACTAAGAGTGGGTTCTTTGAAAAGATAAATAAGATTGGCAAACCAAACTAACCAAAAGAAGAAGACACCAACTTATACAATTACAGGTGAAAAGGGAACATCACACCAGATACCAGTGAAATGAAAAACATTAGGTCTGGAGGTTAGAGACAGCTCACTGGGTAAAAGCACTGTTGCTTCTCCAGAGGACCTGGGTTCAATCCCAGCACCCACATGGTAGCTCACAACTGGTCTATAAGTTTAGTCCCAGGGACTGATGGCCTCTTCTGGCCTCCTTGGGGCACTGAAAATATGATGCACAGACATACATTCAGGCAAAACACCTATACACATCAAACTAAAACATATAAACAAAAACATAACTTACACAAAACACCACGTCTCATGTTGAAAATACATATTCCACTAAGTCAGAAAATCAAAAGAAATGGATGAATTTCTAGACAATGTGACTTACTAAAATTGAACCAAGATGAGATGAATGGTTTAAAAGATCTATAACATGCAATGGATTTAAGCAGTAATTAAAGCTCTCCCACACAAAAGCAGTCCAGGCCCAGATGGAGTCATGGTGATGTTATGAAACCCTCCCATGCTTCTCAAGTCACTCCATAGAAATGGAAGAAACACTTCCAAAACAAAGTCAGATAAAGACATGGAGTGAGAGAATCAACAAACTAATTCCATGATGACTTAAACTAAATAATTGCAAATACATCAAAAAGATCATTCACTATGATGATGCTGGTGTGTAACTTGATCAGAGATACAGGAACGCAACAGATGTGAGCAATAAATGTTCTAAGTCACACAAATGGAGCCGAGGACAGAAACCCCATGGACATCTGGACAGATGTAGAAAAAAACACTGACAAAACCTACCATTCCTTCATGTAAAGGTTCTAACTTGGATTTAGGAAAAAAATCGTAATATAATAAAGCCTACATATGACAGCCTACAGCCAACATGATATTAAATGGGGAAAACCCTCAAAGCACTTCCACTAAAAATAAGGAACGTGACAAAGGTGTCCAACTTTTCCACTCTTCTTCAGTATAGTCCTGGAAGCCTTAGCTAGAGCAAGACAAGGGGAGCACATAAAAGGATACAAACAGCAAAGGAAAGAAGCCAAAGGCCCCTATCTGCATCTGCTATGATTTTATACATAAATCATAAAACTATGATTTATTTATAAAGACTAACTAGAAAACTTTTAGAACTGATACACACGTTCAGTGCAGGACACAAAAGCCAATACACAAATCCTTCCTATATATCAATGACAAAGAAACTGAAATCTTGGAAGTAATCCAATTTTTTTTTTTTTTTTGGTTTTTCAAGACAGGGTTTCTCTGTGTAACAGCCTTGGCTGTCTTGGAACTCACTCTGTAGACCTGGCTGGAGTCAAACTCACAGAGATCTGCCTGCCTCTGCCTCCTGAGTGCTGGGGATTAAAGGTGTGTGCCACCACCGCCTGACAGTGATTCAATTTTTAGCAGCCTCCAAAAAAGAAAAAAGTACCTTGGAAAAAACTAACCAAGGATATGAAAGATCTCTAAAATGAAAAATTCAAAATACTCAAGGACAAAAAAAATCAAGTAAGACACTAGAAGATGTAAAACATGTTCATGGATTTGAAGGATCAATAATTGTGAAATATGGTGGTATTCTATTTGTACTGAAATGTGATTTTTTAATTGTATGTTAATAAATAAAGTTGCCCAGGGGTCAGAGCTATTAGAGCCATAGAAAGAGCATGGCAGTGGTGGCACACACCTTTAATCCCATAGATCTCTGTGTGTTCAGGGATACAGCCAGCATTGGAGACACACCTTTAAGACCTAGAGGGCTGTACTTACAGGCAGTGACGAGGCAGTCATGTGTCTGGGTTTACAACCAATGAGAAGCAGAACAGAAAGACTATTTAAAGACATACACCCAGGAAATAGCTCTCTTCGTGGAACTAGGAGCACCGCAGGAGGAAGGGTAAGATTTTAGCTCTGAGCTCTGAGCTCTGAACTTCGGCTTTTTCTTTTACATGGTTTTGTGTTTCTTATTAATAAGACGGTTGGTTACATCTACAGTGAAAACAGTATCTTACAAAATCAATATAGAGTCAATACTGAGCAATCTCAGCCAGACATCCAGTGACATTCTTCACAGAAACAGAAAAGCAATCTTAAGTGAGGTATGGTGGTTCACAATTTTTTAATTCCAGCACTTAGGGGGCAGAGGCCAGTTGCTCCACAGAGTGGTTCCAGAGCATCCAGGACCATTACACAGAGAAATCCTGTCTTGAAAAAAACCAAAACAGACACACTCCCCTCCACACACAAAAAAGCAATTTTAAAGTCCATATGGAAACACAAGAGACTCTGGAGAGGCAAAACAATCCTAAGCAAAAACCAAAATCATCCGAAGTTATCACCATACCTGATTTGAAGTTATTTTACAGATCCATATTAATAAGAAGGCATGGTACTGATGTAAAAACATATTCAATTGTAGTGATAATTCATCTGTGCCCCCACAATAGAGTTTATCTGAGGTCAGAGGAAAAAGCCAGCTACTATATTTGATGTAGAAGTCAGACAATGGTAGCACACGCCTTTAATCCTATCACTGAGGAGGCAGGGATCTGTCTGGATCTCTGTGAGTTCAAGGCCACACTAGGAACAGTGCCAGGTGTGGTGGCACATGACTTAAGTTTCAACACTAGTTAACATAAAGGTCTGGAGGTCTGTATAGACAGACAGGAGGTGACAGAACTGGACAGGGAGTGAAGAAGTGAATAAGTTTAGCAGTGAGAGGGATTAGTGCAGAACAGGAATATAGTAGTATAAAGTAGGTCTCTTTGGACTGAAGGTCAGTGTGAGTGATTTGGCTTGTGCTTGTTCCTATTCCTCTGATCTCTCAGCTTCTTTAACCCAATTTCTGGCTCCATGTTTTTTTTATTTTATAAGACCTTTTAAGATTCATGTTACAATTGGTGCTCCGAGGATTGTGGCAAGAATTGCCTGAAAACGCTTGTGGCCTTACAGCTCAGGCCGGAACTGCACGAAGCTGGATCTCTACCTCACATGGGCCAAAGTCTCTTTGGCTTTTTCTCTCCTGGTGGGTGGTGGGCTCTCTCTTGATTCTCATCTCAGACTGCTACCACATTAGGTAGCTGCTTTGAAATTCCCTCAGACATCTACTCTTCTACACAGTCGACAGACTTGGTAAGTCAATTAAGATATCTAAAAGGAGAAATTAGTTAAAAGGGAATTTTTTCCCACATTAAAAAGTGGGAAAACATTTTTACAATGGAAGGAATTTGGTCTCTGTTTGATAACACATTAGGCAGTCTGAAAATGGAACAATTAAATGAGAGAGGATAATTAATGTTGATGGGATGTACATAACATTAATTATGAATATTATTTTTGCTTGATCATTTTTATTTTAGCATTAAAAGGTTGACCAATTTGAGTGTCAAGATAAAAGCTTTAGAAAAACCTGTTAAAATGAATTATAGAGAAATTCAGACCCAGACAAAAGAATTTAAAGGTGAATGTATCTCAGGATTGAATCATGTGGTTACAGAGAAACAGCCTCAGGTTACCAGACAGCAAACATTAATCTACCTGGTAACCTTACAGAACTGCACATTGCTCAAGGTGTGTACGAGCTAACTGGACTCCAGTGGAAAAAGTTATCTGAGATTTAAAGAAGCTATATATCATATGGAATGAATTTTCCATTTATAAAGTAACACAAACAATAACAGGTACAGCCTATATTGTTTGCTCCCAGGGTCTGCAGAAGCAGCTTCGTAATCTGAGGGAGATCAATGAATATAAGCAACTGAGTTCCTTAGTCCATTCACTTATCCTTCTAAGTCAATCTATTTACACAGTTTCTTTCTGTTCTCATATTTAGCTTTTCTCAGTCCCTTCTGGTTCGGTCCTTTCTGCTCTTCTCTCGTGTCTATCTAGTTCTTTCTGTCTCTGTCCTCATCTTTGTTCTTCTCAATAAATTCTCTTCAGTGCTCTCAGAGAACCAGTATATATACCCAAACAGTAAGTTTTTGGCAAAGCAATGCGAGGTTTGAAGTTTTTAGGGTCGCAGAGAGAGGGGATAAGGATCCACACATAAAGCAATAATTGTCAGCTTCCAATTACAACCAAAAGGGGAGTGACTAAAGGGGAGTTCTCTGTAGTTGTCAATTAAAGACTAAGATCAATTAGGGAATTTATGTGCTCAAAAATATAATCTAGAAATGGCTAGGTAGACTGTTAGGGTTCAATAAGTTACAATAAAGGATGCCTTTTTTTCCTACTCATCCTGGCTGCAGCTGCTTTCTGATAGGAAGGGGGCATATGCTAGGTGGCTAAGCAACCTATGTCAGGCATGTAGCATTTGGTTAGAAAAGCACTTTCACTCAGAGTAATTGCTGAGCAGAAAATCTAGGAATAGCACCTGACTGAGGAGGAATTAAAGCTTAATTTGCACAAGAAAAAGCTTGGCACCTATGCCTGCCTGGCTTGAAGGCAATCTCCTTGGGTCAGTGGGAAGTAATTGCTTTAACTCAGTAACTAGCAAATAGCCTAAAACATCATCCCTGGAATGTGCGAGCAGTAAATCTCTTGTTTAGGGTCTTTGGTGTAAATAACCCGGGGTGAAAATAAGGAGTTGAGAACTTAATTGTTAGTGGTTCTTTCCTCTATCTGTGGGTGAGATGAGCTAATGTTTATTTCTCTGCATTTGTCCTTGGAAAATATCTTTGTCTGAAAATACTTTTGTCCAGAGAATGGCCCTGGCCAGATATATGTTAATGAAAAATAGATACAGCTAGGACAGTTATCCAATTACCCCAAATGTATAGGGAAAGGTGTGCCCAAGATTGAGATACAATCGTGATTATATGTACATACAACATGGAGATGCACGGTAAATAGGCGAGAATCATAGCTGTTATTTTGCACAAGAAGTTTCAAGCAAGAGAGAGCCAGTTTCATTCAAGAGAGCAGTAATTCCACAATGCCTTGCATCATGTTTCCTCTAAACAGACCCCTTAGTTCTGATAGGTTGACCTTCTGAACTCTAGTTGTCACTGCTGTATACTCCATGGACTTTTGCTACCAGTGGCTCTCAATAGAAAAGCAAATGTTAAACTCATGCCCAACTTGTAATAGAATTATTCCTCAGGACTGGAAAGAATTGGTTACAGCTGTCCTAGAGGTCAGTCACATTATAGTGGAGAATGTGGTGGATAAGAGGAGGCCAAAACTATAGAACAATAATG
>NW_023504876.1:0-22464 GCF_004664715.2 Peromyscus leucopus | reverse complement strand
AAAAAATTTTACCTTAACACAGAAAACATTTGCTATAATTCATTTTTTATTAAATACATATCTATGAACAAAAAAACTCACAATTTTATATGATAGTTCTAGACGCACAGATTAACAAAAAACAAAAAAGAACATATTCGTTAATGAACCAACGATTTATGAGATTGTGTCTGGGGATTAGAAGATTTTTTATTTTTTCCCATGTAAAATTGGGAGGAAACCTAACAGACGGAACTTACTCACGATCGTGTTAGTTTAGGGTTTGGGGCAAGAAGAGCAGAGAGAAGAAGCGAAGAAGAAACAATAAAGCCAAAGTATCAGCGAGAAACAAAAGGGGAGGCCTCTTAAGCGGGCAAAGACCTATTTTAAATCTTCAATTTATAGAAGATACTAAAGGGAAAATTGAACTTTGGAATTCCAGTTCAGAATTTAACAGTGAAGTTCGGTTGACTTTAGACCCCAGTAGAAGGAGCCTCCTCCTCCTGGCACCTGACCATTAGCCAGGCACTCTCTTCCTCTGGCTTGCAGCTTTGTTTTCTTCTCCCACAAGATGGGTCACATTTATCCTTTAGAGAAGTTCTTTGATTGGATTTACTAGTTTAGCGAATCTTCTTTAGAAGCCAGTTAATAGTGTTAGATATCGATGAAAACCTATTAATTCCAAAAAAACAGAAGGGAAATATATTTAAACATGTAAAAAAAAAAAAAAACACAATAGAGTTGTTAGATATTTTTTCTCCATTCTCGATATGTTAAATGGATTCATGGGATTCCCATTGGACTCAATGAGACTGACATATATAGTGTGGCACCATTTTGGGACTGTCCAAAGGGTCACATGTACCAAGATGTATAGAGGTCACATGGGGGCAAAATGCATACTTTATCATACCATTACAATGTTAGCAAGGACAAGCTACATAGTTGCTTTCATTTGATAAGGATACTCAAGTCATGTTTCAATAAACCATGTCATATTTTCCTGTTTCAAAATGAAAACTCAGCTGGAGAGTAGTAACATAATTCATCTATTTATCAGGGCTATGTAAAGCTGTTGTGTGTAGTTTGTGTGGGTCACTTTGCTGTGGGAGAGGTAAGAACATAGTTGAAAGAATAAAGAAAGAGGCAGGAACAGAGGAAAATAAAACAAATATAGCGACAAAGTACCCAAGAGGGGTTTAAGTCATGACTAAGGCTGTTTAAACTACGGGAAAACTCACTCAGTCATTCTGTTCTTCATTGTATGGCTCTTAGAAAGGAGTTGGGATTGGCAATGGGAGAGAGGAAGGTTGTTCAAAGAGAGATGTGCATGGGATTTGGGTAGCTATAACCCCTGCCAGGTTCATATCCAAGATTGCTTGGGGTTGATGCATGTGACACAGGCAGACATCCCCATAAGCGTCATTGGTCTTTAATCAGAAGAACTGAAAGGCTGCAGTCTCCATCTATATACAGATAGAGTGAAGGTGGTGTGGGAGCCTTGGAGTTTTTATAGGACGGAACAATTGAGGCTTAAAGGATGGAAGTGTCCCTCTCCTGGTTATTTCACTATAGAGCATCAAAGAATCATGTTTTTTGTTTTCCATCCTAGAGATTCCAAGGTTTATATCAGTCCAGGTCAATGTTCCAGTCCAGAAATTTAATTAAAACATCACTAACCTTATATACCATGACAATGAAACTATATTCATTAACCTGATGACAAAAATTGTTTGTAGATATATAATATTGACAATATAAAAGCCATTGTTACTATATCATCAGGATGTGGCCCAACACCTTACCTAAAGATATGATGTGAGTCCCCATCATAAGTATTGGCAATCTTTCTCTCCAGGTTCAAATTGAGGAGCTACCAGTTTTCTTTGGCCTTCATGTTTGCCATTGAGGAGATCAACAGGAACACTCATATCTTACCCAACACATCTCTAGGATTTGAGCTATATAATGTCAGAAACAATCACCTGGATATTCTGCGGGAAACTTTACTTTTCCTCATAGGAATGAGAATAAATATCCCCAATTACACATGTAGAAGGAGAACAAGCCTGCTGCTTTACTGACAGGAACATCATGGGAAACGTCCATGACAAATTGGGAGACTACTGAATCTTTACAAATATCCACAGGTGAGGTACATGGCTGTGAGGGAACAAGAAACTCATATTAAACTGGAGACATTTCAGGTGTTTTCAAATGTGAAGAAGTGAGGCTGTGACTTTCATCTATTGGAGAATAAATCAGGCATTTGTTTATATGTTCTTATATACTTTGCTTACGAGAGAGAAGAGAAAGAGGGTGGAGCTTATAGTCAGTGTTTAGAAAACTCTGTTTCTTTGTGACGAATTCTTCATAAATGTCTCCAGAGAAAGGATGGGAGTTTAAAATACCTATGAGCAGAAGTAAGTCTATACCAATCAAAAGTGTCACCTCAGGTTTAAGACTGTATTCTATGTCAATCTTTTCACTCTTGTTCCTATTTGGAAATTTCTTTAGATTACTTTTGGGCGATATGACACAATCCTAAAAGTGACAGAGGCCAGTTTTCTTCTCTCTACCAGACAGCACCCAGGGACATATTTCTGTCACATGGCTTTGTGATTTTGATGGTTCATTTTAGCTGGACCTGGGTGGGAGTGGTTCTCATAGATGACCACAATGCAGCTGAGATTTCTATCGAACTTGAGAGGAGAGATGGATAGGAAACAGAGTGTGTGTAGCTTTTTGAGAAATGATTCCATTCAACTGGATGTACTCTGACTTTAAATCCAGAACAATTGCATCCACAGATCCTGAAATCATCTGCAAATGTGGTTATCATTTATGATGTCACTAAAATCTTTAATGCTATAATAATATATATAAGTATACATTCAAGTGCTTGGAAAGTCTGGATCATAAAGTCACAATGGGATGTAACTACTGATGTTCTTTATTTCATATTTGATCCATTCCATGGTAGTCTCATTTTTGCACAACACCATGCTGAGATTTCTGATTTTAGGAAGTTTATCCAGACATACAAGCCTTCCAAATATCCGGGAGATCATATCCTTGCTCTTCTTTGGAACACATATTTCAATTGCTCTTTTTCTGGACCTGATTGTAAAAGTTTGGTTAACTGTCTCCCCAATGCTTCTTTGGAAATGTTGCCTGGAAATGCTTTGGAAATGGACATGAGTGAAGAGAGTTACAATGTATATAATTCTGTATATGCTGTGGCTCACAGTCTCCATGAGATGACTGTCAAACAAGTAGAAATCCACCATCATAGCAATCGGGCGGTAAATACCTACCCTTGGGAGGTTAATTTTCTCTTCCTGTATATTTTATACATAGCCCTGTGACATACTGAGGTTTCTAAAGAACACACTACATGATTGTATACAGTGGCAGGTTTTACACAAAAGTGCCTGAGAGACTGTATAAAATTCATCATCTAGAAGTCTTTGTGGACACATGTGTTATTGTTCATGTTGAATGGGTGGTGATAAGAATATTTAAATGTGTGTATCTCATCATCTACTTTGTGTTACAATTAACATAAGAATCTTGCTATCCTCTTTTGAAACCCCATTATTTTAAAGCATACTTCCGAACAGAAATAGGAGAATTAGATCCTAAAATGTCAAATGCTATTAGATCCTTAAAGTTTACATTCTGAATTTATGGTTATGATTCCTAACTGACCATTTTATTACATTTTGAACATGAACACCCCAATTTACAAACTGAAACTTTGAGTAGATTACTTAAATATTTGGATGTGGCTAGCACTTCAAGGTTTTGGAATTTGTGTGAATCAACATTCATGGAGTAAATATTTTTGTTTGTCTACTTGTTATTGTGTAAGCATGTGTGAATTCTTTCTTTTGAAATAATAGTCTAAAAACATGATATATTCAACTTTAGTCTTCATCCATTAAAATGTTGATAGCTTGGTATAGCTTCCAATTAATGTCAGGGATTTGGGACCTATACCTTCATTGGATTCTGTTGAGCCTTTCTGGGAATAAATTCATCATAAAGTTCTATATTTTTTCTAGGTACACCCTTATCTCAAGAATATCCATTTCAAAAATGGTGCCGAAAAACTTATAGTTTTGGATTCACAAAGGAAATTTCATGTAGACTATGATATTTTCAACCTCTGGAATTTTCCAGATGGTCTCAGACAAAAGATAAAAGTTGGAACATTTTCTCCAAATGCTCCACAGGGCCAAGAACTGTTTCTGTCTGACCATATGATACAGTGGGGTATAAGATTTGCAGAGGTGGGCTGGATCTTATCTCGTTGTTTTGATCCTTATGTCAATAGAGATTTGTTTGTGGATGTAAGATTGTTGGTTTCTTACTGAATGCTCATCTGCATGCCCAAAACTACTGTCATTTGAGAAAGTTTTTGTTGACTTATACAACATGTGATTGTTTTTCCATACTTTTATCTTTGGACACATTTTTCCAATAATAAATACAGTGTCTATTCATTGAATTTACATTCCTGTCCTCAAACCACTTGACATGAGTAGTAATTTGACTCCAAGATTAGGAAATATCAGGACACGATCATTTTGCTTTCATCGCCTGGAAATGCACTGTAGCATAGAGGGCACATGTACATGGGTTAATTACATATCTTCCTCATGAAAAAAGAAACAATTTGTCAAACAACCAAAAAAATATAGGCTGACATAACTTAAAAACATTTATTTATTGTTCACACTTGGTGTGAGCAGTTCATAATGATTCAGGCATTCATGGCAGGAGGCTGAGAAAGTGTGTCATGTTGTATCTCCAGTCAGAATGTAGGCAAATGTGAACACTCATTTTTCATACTTTTTCCATTTTTTTCCTGTCCTTAACTACATCCAATGAAATGGAATACCTAATTATCGAATATGTCTTCCCATTTCAAATACCTTAATGTAGATCATCTCTCAAAGAAAGTCACAGAGAGAAGTTTATATACTAACTCTGAGTCCTGTCTAGTAAACAAATGTGAATTAACCATGACCATTGGGAAACAATGATACTCTCACTCTAGCAGTCATGAAGTATACAACAAGAAGAGGAAGGCATTACAGTTGCCCATTGAAACATGTACTCAGTTAGCAAATTTCTTATTTTGCCCAACCTCTTATATTTTCACAATTGTTCAGATTTCTATTATCTCTAGACCATTATTTAAACACATTGATCTTCATGTATATATTATATTGAAATTAGAAGCATCAAAACAAGAATGTGCAAAGAATAATTATAAAAACTTGCCATCTCATTGTCCAATATTAAGAAAAAATATTTTTTTTTGTTTTAAAACTATACACTCCTGAGTATTTCCTTTTCACTATTTAATTCCCAGCTTCCTCACTCTGTGTGCAGTGAGAGCTGTGTTCCTGGATTCAGGAAATCACCCCAGGAGGGCAAGGCTGCCTGCTGCTATGATTGCACTCGTTGTCCAGACAATGAGATTTCCAATGAGACAGGTAAGTGTCAGTCTAACTGGCATATTCCCCACCTCTCCACCATGTTCTGCAATTTCTAATCTGAGAAGTTCTGTAAAGGCAAAGTAGAGATAAGTCCTGTGGTTTTTTTCACTTAGAAGTAAAAATAATGTGGTTCATTTTATCATCATTTTAAATGGTGCTCAGGCTGTTGAATCTCATACTTGATTCATATATTTGATCCACTGGAGCCATTGTTCCTTTCAGAGAACAAATTTACCAGTCACAGAATAGACTGCTTTATTTCACCATGGCATTTAAAACACACACACTCACACACACACACACACACACACACACACACACACACACGCACACACACACACGCATGCACAAACACACACATTATAAATACTGAATTTTCTTGCATTTCAAAGCATATTTAGCTCATGATTAGCACATATTTAAGGATTGGACCCTTATGCCACTCATTGCATAATTTCAGTCATGGTTCTAGGTTTATCAGATGTGATCAGAAAGATCATATTTGATTTAAATGTGGACATATTTTAATATGTCTTGTTTTAGATTCTTTTTCCTTTTGTTTTATCTGTGAGTGTTTTGCCTGCATAGATGTATGTGCATATGTACATGCTTAGTGCACATAAGTTAGAAGAGGTGTTCAGAACTCCTGGTGATGGAGGCATAGATAGCATTGATATTTCTGTGGGTGCTTGAAACTGAAGCTAGGTCCTCCTGCTGGGTGGTGGTGGTGGCGGTGGAGCACGCCTTTAATCCCAGCATTCGGGAGACAGAGGCAGGCAGATCTCTGTGAGTTCGAGGCCAGCCTGGGCTACCAAGTGAGTCCAGGAAAGTCACAAAGCTACACAGAGAAACCCTGTCTCGAAAAACAAAAACAAAAACAAAAAAAGAGTATTTGAACCCAGAACCTTTTATCTACTTTCGTATTTTGATTTCTAGTAAAATAACATTCAACATTCCCTTAAAGTGTATCTTTCTTCCTATTTTTCCTCCATCCCCATATGAGTATTAAAAATTCAAGGACCATAATGTCCATGGATTGGGATATGCTTCAGTAACTTAGATATTAAATCTAAAACGTGTTGTGGACCAGACTATAATAACCACTAGGGAAGTATGTCAATAACCTATTATGAGAATCTTTTATTGAACACAATTATTTTAAATCAATAGTTGCTATGTATCATGAATTTGAATCTAGATTTTTATAACTTTTCTGTGAATTTGATTAACATAAGCTAAAGGATGTAGTAAGTACTCATTGATTCATTGCATACAATTGTCTCTGTTTTTAAACAAGTTAATGGAAGCATTATTAAACCTAGAAGAGGTAAATTATAGGACAATGCCTCATGAAAACTATTTGAAATGGCCAATCATGACTTCTGTAATGATGCTATTGTCAATAAGCCATGCATAAATGCAAACCCTTGGTCTTTTAACAAGGTAGGACACTAAATTTGAAGAATCCTCTTTTCCAGGAATAGGTGGACAAAGTAGAGGAACTTTATGTCAGAATATATCCAAAGACAAGAAAATAGGCATGAGACAATTGAGAACACTGAATGTTCAAAGCACACACAAACACAATGTTGAATATGGAGAGGAAATTAATGAGGATTCTTCAGCATTAATGTCTAGTGAGAATTTTTCATATATTAATTGGAATACTTTGAGTAACAATGTTTTTCCTGAATACACAGATGTTTTAACTTTATTTCATAAAGATAGAAACTTACAAATTATTTGGTGGCTTTAATTTACCAATTTTAAACCATTCATAATGAGACAGAATATACAGATCATCAAAGACTTAATGTGCGTATAGGTACTCTGTGTACATTAGGGCCATGGTAAGTACATGAACATGCTAATTTTATTCATTGGAGAAAACTAAAAACATCAATATCAAATTCTAGATGTTTGTAGTTTAAGTAGATACTTTAAATTATTACAAGTAAGAAAGAATAATATACAACATAAATGCTAAATATTTCAAAATAATGAATCCAAAACCTCAAATCCTATAGAGTGAGGTATATCTATATTTTAAAAATCATATTTAAATCTTTATTTAATGTGTATCATGACTTATGTACCCTGTGCATTTACAAAATAATATGTGGAGTTGCACAGATGAATCATTCATCATTTGTTAGAAACCATTATAAATAAACACATGGAATATAGTAGAGACAAATTGCCTTGGGAGTGTGAGCACAACAGGAAGGCACATCTGGAAGAAACAAATAAAATGCTGGTAATGGAATAAAGGATGCTACAGACTCTAGCAAAAAGATGAATTCAATAGATTTTTAATTAGAATTTTCAACACGAATTAAAATGCAAATTTCACTTTGCAAAAATATCAAGTATTTTAATTGAAGTATGAAATGGAAATATTTTAATGAAAATATGTAATAAATAGATTGACATTTATATCTCTTGAATTCAAGGTAAAATGTACAAATTATAAATGATAAAGTATCACAGAACTTATTCCATGATCAACTAAGACTAAACCCAGAGTTTCATATCTATCTGTTCAACAGATATTTTCTCCTTGGGAATGATTAAACAGATCCACAAAGGGATTTTTTCCATCTTTCAAGAATCTGATAATTGTCATTCCCACAAGAATTATCAGAGAATGAAAAGTTTAAAGAATTCAATAAATTCAATGTAAATAGATAAGTTTTGATATTAGGACTGAGAAAAACATTAAAAGAAAGACATACCAAAGCATGTAATTTTTACTTAACTCACATGAAAAAGTCACACAAGGAAATACAGAAAGACATGATGATATGATCAAGTTAGGCTTATGTAATTTAATTCAATAGTTTATGGCAATATAAAAAATACAAATTATCACTTAATTGAAAATATATTTAAATATAACAATGAAAAGGACAGACTTGTCAGTATCGATGTGGAATTGCTGATTAGATATCATTTGGTAATCATCACTATTTAACACTTATTTACTTGAGTCTGAAACATGAAAAGGAAATGTGGGTAACTGCCAGAGAGCTAGTGCTTGGAAGTGGCTTGGGATCAAATGAGAACCTGTGCAGAGACTCACAATAAGTTTAATTCCTCAGTAGATATGGATCATTGTGTGAGCTGTCCAGAAAGTCAATATGCAAACACAGAGCAGAACAACTGCCTCCAGAAAGCAGTGACTTTTCTGTCTTATGAAGACCCTTTGGGGAAGGCACTCACCTACCTCGCCCTGGGCTTCTCTGCCCTAACAGCTGGTGTTCTTGGTATCTTTGTGAAGTACCACCACACTCCCATTGTCAAGGCCAACAATCAGACTCTCTCTTACATCCTGCTCATCACTCTGATCTTCTGTTTTCTTTGTCCATTGCTATTCATTGGCCATCCCAACACAGCCACCTGTATCCTGCAGCAATACACATTTGCAGTTTTATTCACAGTGGCTCACTCCACAGTCTTGGCCAAAACTGTTACTGTGGTTCTGGCTTTCAAGATCAAATTTCCAGGGAGACTGAAAAGGTGGATAATGATATCCAGGGCTACTAATCTTATCATTCCTGTCTGCACCCTCATCCAACTTGTGCTCTGTGGAATTTGGCTGAGCACCTCTCCTCCCTTTATTGACTCAGATGCTTACTCTGAACATGGACACATAATTATTCTATGCAACAAGGGCTCCACTATTGCCTTCCATTCTGTCCTGGCATACCTCTGCTCCATGGCACTTGGGAGCTACACTATGGCTTACCTGTCCAGGAACCTGCCTGACACATTCAATGAAGCCAAGTTCATCAGTTTCAGCATGTTGGTGTTCTTCAGCGTGTGGGTCACCTTCCTCCCTGTCTATTACAGCACCAAGGGGAAAATCACTGTGGCCATGGAAGTCTTCTCTATCTTGTCTTCCAGTGCAGGTCTCCTAGGTTGCATCTTTATCCCCAAGTGCCATATTATTTTGTTCAGACCACATAGAAATGTGCTTCATCATGTTAGGAACAAAGGACATTTTAAGGGAAAAGTCAATTTTGCGGCATAGTCCATGTTTTTCTTATTATAGAGAAGTCTTCCATCTTGTTTATCACCAAGGTTTCAGTTGTCACAGATAAAATAGTGATTTAAGATTTTATATGTATTGATTTCTTTTGATAGAATCCATCTTTATTCTCTCAATTCTAATATTATTTACAAATTTCTGTAAATTAGAAAGTTGAATTCATAAAAATTATTGTGCTCTCTATATTATATGAGAGATGATTGAGATGTGTATGTATTCTTCACCTCATCAACACAGTATAACATTATGTTTCACATTGTAACACCACATATATCATACATTTCCATGTATTTTTATGCCCTTGATAGGTTTCCTGGATTCATCAAGCTTACAGTTCATGTATGCTGCTTCTATGAAGAAAAGCACATATTAAAAAATTAATACACTTTTGACAGGAAGGAATTACTACCTTTTTTAATTACATAATGAGCCGTGTAGTGAGTAGAACACAGACCAATACATTTTTTAATTATAGGCTAATGTCAGATTTGAGTTAATCAAGTACTTACCCAAGAAGTCAAATTACATAAATTTTATGTTAAATACACAAACATTCTTCAACTCTCTGCTATAAATGGTTCTGTACAACCTGTCTTCACATCTAATTTGACACACATACCTAAAGATTTTCTGTACTCAGCCCTTCACAGTTCTTCATTTTTGATAAACTGCCCTATATTCTTTCAGCTGAAACTCTGTATTATGTGACTACTGTACATTTATGAGTACCCATTCCTCTACATTTTATCAACATGTCATAACTGATAAATAATTCTTTGGGAACAACATTTATGGCTCTTCTTATTTCTAGTCTAATGTATATTTATATAAACGTGAAAGACATCACATGCTGTATACCTTGTATCTTGTCATTTACCAGTAATCAGTCTTTTTATAGTTTCCATGTTGTAAAATTTCAAGAATAAAATGGAGGTTAAATTATGTGAATCACTATATTTAAGTTGCAAACAAACAGATTCCATCATTGAAAACTTGTTCATCAGGGTAACTTTTTTTTCTGAGACAGGGTTTCTGTGTGTAGTTTTGTGCCTTTCCTGTGACTCACTTGGTAGCCCAGGCTGGCCTCAAACTCACAGAGATTTTGGTTCTGCCTCACAAGTGCTGGGATTAAAGGCGTGTGCCACCACCGACTGGCCTCTTTTTTTTTGGAATGGGTAAATTTTCAAAATATATTTTCTTGTACAATATGTGGTGATCATGGATTGTAACCCAAGATCTTCCTTAAATGCACACACCCCCCACTTCCTGACCTCTTTTTCTCCATTTTGGAAACAAACTATGAAAAACATTCAACTAGAGTAAAACAAAACAAATAAAAACAATGAAAGAACAATCTAAAGTATATTCAATACATGTTAAACTTAATACACACACACACACACATTCTCACACTGGTGTCCGGCTTGCAAGTCATGGTAGTGCTGTAGTGTCATAGACATTCATGCAGCAACCAACCAACATCTGATTTGACTTAAGGTCCACACCATGAACTGGAAAACATACCTGACACTGTTTCATGACCATGCACCTGAAGTTAGACAGCAAAAGGACCCAGAATAATACCAAGTACTACAGTTCTACCAGAGGAATATAACAATAAAATGACTCCTAGTGACATTCTGATATATAACAGTGCCTTCCTTAATTATTATCAGAGAGGCTTCCTCCTGCAGCAGATGAGAGAAAATACAGAGTTCCACAGCCAGGCATTATGCTAAAAAGTGATAGACATTGTTGGGATTCTCAGCCCTAAACTGTGTGCCTCCCTCTAGTCCCTTGCTCAGGGCACATGGAACACTGTGGCATATGAGGCAGAAAGAATGTAGGCAGCAGAAGGAATACAGGACACTAAGAGAAAAAGCCATCGACATCAACAAGACAGATGCACATATGATCTAACAGAGATGAAAGCAACATCAACAGGGCCTGCTCTTGTCTGTCCCAGATGAGGTCCTTCAGCTAAAAGGGGAATGTACACATTCCTCTATTCCTAGCACAGTATCTATTTCTAATTACTAACCAATTATCAATGAAGTTTTAGTTTTCTCTATGAGAGTCTCACTGGTGAAACCAAAACTACTTCTAAGTATAGACTGTAAAACTAGCGTTAGATTGCCAACAGAAAACAAACTCAGTGGTATGGTGATGCTTTATTTGTATTAAAATATTATTTGTATGCCGGGGGTCAGAGCTATTAGCAAGCCAGAGGAAAGCAGGGCAGTGGTGGCGTACACCTGTAATCCCAGCACTTGGTAGGCAGAGCTAGGTAAGTCTCTGTGTGTTCAGGGATACAGCCAGTATTGGATACACATGCCTTTAATCTCAATACCAATCATAGAAAACCTGGAGGTCTTTACAGACAGGCCGTGACAAAGCCTGTGGTTGGGTTTACAACCAATAGAAGGCAGAACAGAAACACTATAAAAACACAGACACACAGGAAGTAGCTCTGGTTCAGAGAGGTAAGACTACCGCAGGGGGAAGGGTAAGGTTTTAGCTCTTACCTCTGACCTCTTGGCTTTCTTCTTTGCATTGGTTCTGTGTTTCTTATTTAATAAGACGGTTGGTTACATCTACCAAGGTCTATGAATAAATATATATAAATAATACATATGGTAATTTCTCATCTAACTTAATGGTCCTCATAAGAGCAATAGAGCACCTAAAAATTATAAACACCTGACATGGGAAACAAATTTCTGAGTAGTTGTCCAAGAATCTTCTAAAATACTAGAATTTATGTTCCTCCTGCTAGAAAGAACATTTGTTTTAGAAATAACACCCAGAGACCCTGAGTTAAAACTATTCTGAAAATCTCCCTAAAGTTTTGCTCCAGTATAAGAGAAGTTGTTATGTAAAGTTCAAAGGGAGAAATGGTAAGTAAGGAATTCTGATTGCAGAAGAAACAGTCTTCCCTAGGGAAGAACACACAGCTTTACAGAAAGAACTGGAGACAGGACACATTTAAAATGGAAGGATGTAAGTAGAATGAGGCAGAAGGGTACTCCAAGGATGTCTAAATGATTAGAAAATGGAGAGTAGAACCAATAAAATCCAACCTCCTGCATAAGTATTCTAAGTGAACCCATTATTTTATAAGATAATTAATATACAAATTAATGTGAACTCAGATGCAGTCTGACTCAAGGTCATTGTTCTGCATCCGAATTTCTATGATCTCACTCATATCAATGTCCATTTGTTCAAATTTCCACATTTTTCTCTCAAATAATGAAAATGCAAGGTGTTTTGATTTCTATCATACTGACATGAATTGTAAGTTAAACATACATGTGACAGATCTGAAGAGGAGATGATAAGTCCTAGTGATAATATAAAATCCCAAGTATCAGACAATAAAATAAAAATAAGAATGCAATATATTGAGGGCCACAATATATCCCCACTTTCCCCCTTTTGTTGTCTACTAAAAAATAAAA
This sequence comes from Peromyscus leucopus, assembly GCF_004664715.2. Classification (NCBI taxonomy): domain Eukaryota; kingdom Metazoa; phylum Chordata; class Mammalia; order Rodentia; family Cricetidae; genus Peromyscus; species Peromyscus leucopus. The sequence continues at coordinate 9,463 of NW_023504876.1, read as the reverse complement.
AAATAAAAAAATTATATCTAATATAAGAATAAATACACAAGAAGAATAATAAGTATATACAATATATACAAGCAATAAATACATTAACAATGCCTAATCCATTTGCATTTGACAAATTCAGAGAAAAACTTCATTATCTATCTTATTTTAGTGTGCCCAAAATGCACCTAATTTACTTTCCATCCTAACTTATATTACCAACAGAAAATATCTTTTATGTCTTTCAAACTTACACATTTTACACCTCATAGTGAGTTTCTTTTGTGAAATTGCTATCAAGGAAAACTGTTCCTAAAACTATCTAATCTTCAACTCTTTCAGAGACTTGAGAAGGAAATATTACCTAGTAAAACAGGAAGTGCAAACAAGTGACTCCCCAAAAAATGTGAGTTATGACAGAAACAGCCAGCTTCCTAGACCTGAGGGTTCTCTGCAATGCTGTGGCATCATATTTGTCTAACAGGCTTAGAATATCTGACAGACTCATTTGTGAAGCAGGATGTATGCAATGCCTACAGCTTGACCAAACAATCAGTGCAAGTGTTCCATGTACCAGATAAACTTGAATTCTGCCAGTGTCCTGCAATGATTCAGGATTTTAAATACTGGCAATTGTAGGTATTTTTGGAATTTTGCTTACCATTCTTCTCAAATTGTGGGTGGCTTCATCTCCTTTATTAAATGCCAGTCTACTATTGAGAGGCCAGACTTCATCAGTATAGATTCTTACAAGAATGACTGTTCCAGCTACTGTTCCACTACACACCAGGATCCATCTGCCCACTGCCTGTTCAGCTGCCTTTGAAGAAAGGGGCACTGTACCTTTTCTGGATTGCAAAGCCACTTCAGCGATGGTGCCATATTGCTCTGATCTCAGAGGACACCTGTTGCCAAAACTGCAACCACACTTGTCTTGGTAAGGATTGGCTGTCTTTTGTTTTGTGTCCTGCTTGTTTGCATTGAATAGCATACTGTCCGCAATCGATGTGAGGGCACTTTTTTGCTTAGCTGTTAACCTTTGCCACAGTGAAAGTAAACTCCATGTGGAGGTTCTTCAATGCCCTTATCTTCTCTAAAGTTGGTCAGTGCTGCCAGGCACAGATATGTCTCATTATCAAAAAAAAAAAAGAAAAGAAAAAAATCTATGTTATAAAATTATTTAAAATACCATATTATGCAGATCTCTTTAGGGTTTGAAGATTACCTGTCTATTGAATATACATCTCTTTTTCACCATGAAAACATACCAAATATGACTACAAGCTCAATTGTAATATCTAATTACTAACTTTCATTTCTTTATATCCTAATCATTGGTAATAATAACTTTCAAGTATTATCAAATTGCATTACATTGTTAAATGAACTGTATAGGTACAATATCCTCAAGAAGGTTAGAAATATATGTATAATATATCAATCTCAAATTGCCATCATTATGCATAACTTTTATAGGATATATAAACCTCCAATCCAATGTAAAATATTTAAAACTTGTAGTTGCTTTCTAAAATAAGATTCAATAATCTACCTTTTTATCTTATCATATCTATAAAATTCAACCTCAGATTTGAAGCAATATACATAATATGTATATATACACAAAAATCCAATCCAATGTAAAATATTTAAAACTAGTAGTTGCCTTTTAAAAGTAGATTCAATAATCTACCTTTTTATCTATATCATATCTCATCCTCTTTTTTGTTTTTGGAGTAGATACAATAATCTTATCTTTATTCTATCATTTGTATAACTTTTTTTCAGAGCAGATTCACTGGTCTACCTCTTATCTGTATCCTTTTTTTTCTTTTTCTTTTTTTAAAAATAAGAACCTTAAATCTAGCCTCCATTGTTTAGTATTTTTTCTGATCAATAACAATAACAACTTGTAAGCAACCATTCTAGACAATGACAATTATCCAAAACACACTGAAAGACAAAACACTACCTGCCTCACCTCTTTGGAATGTGGTCATTGTGTTCTCAAAATTGCTTCCTGCACTATTGGGGGTGCTGACATCTTTAGGGGATCCTGAAAACAAAAGTTTTGGATTAGTTGTCAAGTCCTGGGAGAGGTAGCTGTATCATATGCTGTCCAGCCTCTGCATAATGCAAAAGTACAGGGCTTCTATCAAATCCTTGCTTGATTAATCTGTGAAGCTGGATCACCTCAGCTTGCTGTCTCAAAATTGTCCTGAGCAGTTTGTAGTCCAAAGCTGATCTTCGGGTATGTTTGTCATCTTAGTGTTATTATTATTATTATTGTCCATCTGGAATCATCAAACAACAACAACAACAACAAAACCCCCCCAAAATCTTCTCCAAGCCTAACTTTAGAGATTTTCCTTTTTGGAAAGTTATATCTGATTAAATGAAAAGCATTTGTTAGTGGTATAAGTTACTTTTTAATTGGATGGTCTTGCTTGCCTTTAATGGCCCAATTACCCCCTTGAATGCTTTACTTGCAGTTTCAAAAGCTGGAGTCCAGTTAGCTCATACACATTTCCCTTTTGTCAGTTCCTGTAATGTTACTGGGTAGATTAAATTTGGTTGCTTGAAAACAGGCTCTTTCTCTGTAACCATATAATTCAATCCTGAGATAGGTTCACCTTTAAATTCTTTTGTCTGAGTCGGACTTTTTCTATAATTCATTTTTACAGGTTTTTCTAAAGCTTTTATCTTCACAATCAAATTGGCCAACATTTTAATTCTAAAATAAAAATACCAAACAAATAATATCCACAATTTATGTTACATACATTCTATCAACACTAATTATCCTCTTATCTCATTGTTCCACTTTCAGAATGACCAATGTTTTATCAAACAGAGACTAAATTCCATCAATTGTAAAAATGTTTCACATTTTTTAATATGGGAAAAATTCTCTTTTAACTAATTTCTCCCTTAAACATATCTCTATTGACTTACCAAGACTGTTGACTACATAGAACAGTAGAAATCTGAGGGAATTTCAAAGCAGCTATGTAGTGTGATGGCAGTCTGAGATGAGAATCCAGAGAGAGCTCACACCTGCCAGGAGAAAAAAAGTCAAAGAGACTCATCCAGGCAAGGTAGAGTGCAGATGCAGCTGTGTGCAGCTATGGAATGAGCCATGCAGCTCAGGTCTGAGCGAGGGACCTGTAAGGCCACAAGTAGGTTTTTATTGAATTCTTGCCACAATCATTGGAGCACCAATTGTAGAAAAATTGCTAAATGGTCTCATTAAAGACAAAACCAAGAGCCAGAAATTGGGGTTAAAGCCTGAGAGAGATCAGAGGAACAGGAAAAGCCACAGCTATCTTCACCTTACCAATTCTACAGCTTCCAAAGCAAGCTACTTCCTGTCTGCCCACACCTGAATGCCTTTCTTCTCCATTCTTTTATTTGCTCTCTGAGCCCAGCTACATCACTTCTTCTTTCTGTCCAACTCTGTCACTTCCTGTCTGTCTGTACAGACCTCAAGACCTCAATGGATAATGCTGGGATTAAAGGCATGTATCACCATGCCTGGCTCTGTTCCTAGTGTGGCCTTTAACTCACAGAAATCCAGACAGATCCCTGCTTCCCAAATGATAGGATTAAAGGTGTGTGCTATCATTGCCTGATTTCTATGCTAATATAGTGGCTAGCTGTTTCCTCTGATCCTTAGATAAATTCTACTGGGAGATACAATATACTGGGGGAAACAATATATCACCACATTCTCACATAAACCCGAAACAGAGAGATTCAAGCTGAAGGTTTCCTTGGCCCTATATATACTATGAACCTCTGAATAAAATAGACTAGATTTGTGTGAGAATCAGAACATGAAGTCTCAGCAGATCTGGCTTCCATGTTCCCCATCTTGGACATCAAATTTAATGGAGAGAAACTCAAAGTGATTCCTCTAAAATCAGGAACAAGACAAGGCTGGGCACTCTCCAAGTATTTATTCCATATAGTACTTGAAGTTCTAGCTAGAGCAGTAAGACAATAAAAGGAGATCAAGAGGATACAAATTGGAAAGGAAGAAATCAAACTTTAACTATTTGCAGATAGTATACATAAGTGACCTAAACAATTGGACCAAGGTACACTTACAGCTGATAAACACCTTCAGAACATTCAGAATACAAGATTAACTCAAAAAAATCAGTAGCCTTCCTATATACAAATGACAAATGGGCTGAGAAAGAAATAAGAGAAACATCACACTTTACAATAGCCACAAATAATATAAAATACCTTGACTTCCAGGAAAGGCGCAAAGCTACACAGAGAAACCCTGTCTCAAAAACAACAAAAAATAAATAGAAAATATAATCCTGAGTGATTTTACCCAGACTCAGAATGACAAACATGGTACGTACTCACTTATAAGTGATACTAGATAAAGCAAATGATATCCAGAATGCAACCCACAGCTCCAGGGAGGCTAGCTAGTAAGGAGGACCCTAGTACGGACATATGGATCACCCAGCAAAGGAGAAATGGAGGAGATCTACGTGAGAAAACTGGGGGTGATGGAGGGTAATAGATGGCAAGGGACAGGCAAATGAGAGCTTAGGGGAGCGGGAGGTTCGAGCTGGAACAGGAACAGAGTCAGAGAACAAGGAAAGAGATACTAATATAAATGAAGGCACCATAGCAATAGGGACAAGCAGAGGGTTAGGGAGGTTCCCAGGAATCCACAAAGATAACTCGCCTGTAAACTACTGGCAATGGTTGAGAAGGTGACTGAGCTGACCTACTCTGGTGATCAGATGGCTGAATACCCTAACTGTCATCATAGAAGTCTCATCCATTGACTGATGGAAGCAGATGCAGAGATCCATGGCCAGGTTGTAGGTGTAGCTCCAGGAGTCCAATTGACAAGAGCGAGGAGGGGGTTCTATCACCAAGAGATATCGAGACCATGACTGGAAAAAGTGCAGAGCCAGCTAGCCAAACTTGTGAAAACACATGAACTGTGGAGTCCCCATGGTACTGGACTAAGCCCTCTGGATAAGCGAGACAGTTGTTTTTAGCTGGAACTATTTAGCCTCCTGCCTCCCCCGGCAGTGGATCAGGACTGGTCCTTAGTGCATGAGCTGGTGTTTTGGAGCCTAGTGCCTATGGTGAGACACTTTGTGCTGCCTTGGTGCAGGGAGGAGGGGCTTGGACCTGCCTCAACTGAATATATCAGGCTCTGCTGACTCCCCACGGGAGACCTTGAATTGGGGAGGCTGTGGAGCCCGTTCTCGGTTTCTCATGGCTTTACCCAGCAGGTCCGAATAGAGGATGATCAGGACCATGGGCCTGAGTGCAGGTGTCTGAGATGCTCTGCACTTGACTGTGCTGGGGAGGAGGTCTTTTGCTCCACCCCTTGGCGTCTCTATAAAAACCCTGGGCCAGAGACAGTCGGGGCCGTTGGAATAGGTTCCAGGCCCTCTCGAGGCTATCCTTTCTTTTCTATCTGTTTATCTCCGCAAGATTCTCCGCTATAAATCCTTCTATCTAATATTTCTGCTGATTGCACTCAAGAAAACTCTGGGAAGCTGTGGAGGTGGTGGGTAAATGCCTCACAGAATGACGCCATGAACAGGGACTAAAGAAAAAAGAAAAAAAGGGACTGAAAAAAAGGGGGGGACAAGAAAGGGGGGACTAAAAACAAATGAACAGGGACTAAAGACAAAGTAATAGGGACTAAAGATAAAGGAAAATAATAGTTTTATTACAGAGTTTTTGGTGAAAGTGCTGAGTCAGCCCTGCCAGTGGAAAGGCATGCCGGTGTTATGAAAATATATATATACTTTATATATATTTTTGAAAGCAGGAGTTTTATCCTCCAGAGAAAAGGAAAGTGGACTGGAAGGATGTCCGATGCTGCAGTGAAATTCTCTTCTGTCAAAATTTTCTATCTTTTATCCCTTTCTCAATTTCTATCTGTGACAAGTATAAGGTATAGGGTAGTAATATAGTTTAGGAAAAACTTAGAAGTGTAAGACTGTATAGGAAAAAATAAGTAAGGCAACTAGACAGAAAAAAGTCTTCAATTTTCTAACTTTGGCGGCTATGAAAGCAAACTGGGGAAAAAATCTTCTTTGGGCTTTACAGGTAGTTAAAAAGCTCTTCTCTGAGCTTATGGGGAAGAAAAAGTTCCTATGGAAGCTTTTGACCTGGGACAGCTGAAATGCTAAGTCCAAGCGGCAGGAGAAAGTGTTTTCTCCCTGAGCTAAAATGGGGGTGTAAGAAGTCAAAGTTTAAAGTTGGGAAGTTTTGGGAAAAGTTAGTCTTTCTCCCTTGGGGAAAAAAATCTTTCTCTTAGACTCTAAAGCTTTTCTTGGAAAATTTTGGGGAAAAAAATCTCTCTAAAAAAGCCTTAATCTTTCTCAAAAGCTCTCTTAAACTTAAAAACTACCTCTTAAGACAGAAAAACCTCTAAGTTCACTTTCAAGCTTTAACAGTCTTCCCTGCAATGCAGGAGGCAGGAACAAGTTTCTAAAAACCTCTTCTAAGCTCTGTCTCTTCAAGCTAGTAAAAGACAGTGGGTCAGAGTACCCTGAGGGAAACGCTTGGGAGAGTGGGTGAAAAGCTACAGAGAGCCCAAAAGGGCTGGAAACTTTTACCTGAGAAAAGCAAAAAAGCCAAGCTTTTCAGTTAGAGCCGAGGTGAGGCAGCAAGGTTCTGAGTGAGCATTTCAGAATGAAAAGGTGCTCTAATCATCCAATGCAAAGATTCCCTGAAACTGTTAGCATTGTATCCTCGCTTCTGAGCAAAAACCCAGAGGCAACTGGCCAGTGTCTCCGAGTTGGAGTGCATTCGGGGATACTAGGGTTTCCTGCAGTTGTAAACTTCTGGAGCACAGAGCTGAGGCAGGAAGGTGTAGGACCCAGGGGAAGATTGCTAATGAACAAACAAAGCTAAAGCCGGTGGGAACGGCACAGTTGTCCACTTTCCTACAAGTCCCGGGGTTGATAGGTCCACAAATGCAAAAAGGAATCTGAAAAAAGCTTTCCTGTCAGAGTAAGGACCTTTCTGGGAAAACAGTAAAAGCTGAACTGTTGTCTGAAGCAGTCATGCGTGCTGAGTCAGAATGCTGTCTGGGAAAGAGCCCAGCCAGGGCAGAACAGAACTATCCAGGAGAAAATCTTTCTTTCTGTCAGAGAAAGCACCTCTTGAGTAAAGCTTTGTTTCAATCTGACTCCCGATGAGAATGAGGGAGTGTAGCCCTAGGGGTGATTGCCTCTGGCATAAGCTCTGTCCTTGAGCACCCAGACAAGCAAACCCAACCCACTAGGGGACTGGGCCAGGTGAAGGCCTGATGAGGCAAAAGCACCTGTCCTAATGGGAGTTTAGAAATGGCAAAAAAAACCTCCCTTGTTAAACTTTTCAGTCTGTAACGCAAACCACACAGACCCCGAAAACAGAAAATGGACAAAAAAGCCCTACCTTCAGTAGCAGGGAAAGCCGCCGCTGTGTGTTGGAAAACTGTTTCTGGGGTAGAGGGGATAAATTGAGACCAAACTGGGTACTGTCTGGGAGAAAGACTCTGAAGAAACAGAAGGGACAGATTCCTCCCCAGAAAATGCATGACCTGACAAAGCTGCTAGAATTTGAGGCAGATTGGGGGGGGGGAAGCCCTATTTCCAAAAGCAGCTAGCAGAGGAACAGGGCCCAGACAGATACCTGAAGCTCTGCTTCTGGGGGGGGGGGGGGAAGGAACAAGCAAAATGAGAATAAAATCAGTGGGAGAAAATCTCTCTGAAAGAGCTCTGGAAAAGCTGTTGAACGTGATCTTGTTTTTCACTGACTGGCTAAAACAAACACAAGCCCCGAGGAAAGTTGCTATCAAAAATGCCAGCCTCAATGCGCGCTAACGAGGCAGGTGTGGTTCTGATTCGGGGGACAGTGTCTGATGGAGAAACACCTGTTAAAGCCAGTTGAGGAGAGAATAGAAACCTCCCAATGTGCCATAGCTGAAAATGTAAAATGCTTGTTCAAATCTCCCGTTGCAAAAGCAAAAAACTTTGTTCAAACCTCCCAGGCAAGAATTTGTAAACAAGTATGTTAAAAGAGAACCAGTTGACTCTCAAACCCGAAAAGAAATATGGGAAATGATATAAGGGACTGATATCATTATGGACTGATATAAGGGAAATGCATTCTGGGAAAGGTAGTTTTTCTGCTAAAAGATGGCGACATTGCCCTGAAACACTTGTGTCAGCTCAAAAATACGTTCATGGTAAACTTAAAATACACCTTTAAAAAGAATAAGGAGGAAAATCATCTAAGAGTTTTAAGTGTTAGTTCCAATGAAAAATTGAAAGGATATGGAACTAGGCGCTTCGCGGTTTGGGGCTCCATTGGTAAATGCCTTATTTACCCTAATAGCTGTGAAAAGTTTTTACTGTAGTTGGAATGACAAAAAGCTACCTTTAAGAGCAAAACAAGCCACTTTAAAATCCTTAAAACAAGGGAAAACGGTTTATACACTGAACGTTGTCTTAGATATGAAGAGACTTATGTTGAAATTAAAGTTCTTTGCCTTTTGAACAAACTGCCTGCAATGAGTAATTCCTTTGCAAATCTAATAAGGAGACAACGAAACAGGCATTCAAAAAAGAAATGACTGCTTTCTAGATGGGAACAAACTTCAAAATCTAGCTGTCTTACAAAAGAGTTGCTTTACCTGAAAGTTTCCTTATAAGAAATCAATGCTAAATATCACAGCTGCTAATAACATCAGGAGTTAAAGCTAATGAAGTGAAAAACTAAATCCTGAAACTCAAGTGAAATGGAAAAGATCCCTGCTCGGGATTATGGAAGGGTCCCGATCCTGTGTTAATATGGGTCGAGGACATGTTGTGTTTTTTCACAAGAGGAGAATGAAGCTAGGTGTTACCCGAGCATTTGGTAAGGAGCGTGGGACTAAGGAAGGTCAGCTCCAATGAGGTTCCTATAAAGGAACCAGAATGAAAGGGTTCGATTAGTATTTGAGGTTTTGTCACTGGTTAATGCAAACAGTGAGGAAATAAGTTCGGAGCTGTGCCACTTTTGGCTTTACTAGCTCCTTTAGAAAATACTTTATATCACCTAATAGCTATGCAGTATTGGCAAAGAGCTTTACAGCAGCTAATATGGTAATTTCACCCTCAGTGTGAAGTTTTTCAGTAGAACAAACCAAAAGTTACTACTGTGATAGAAACGTTTGTTTGAAGTGAAGTTCTTAGGGGACTATTATGAATTTGGGTGAAGGGACAGCCTCTAGTTAAAAACCGTTTACCACTGATAGTGCATCTCTGCCGGTTCGAAAAGGCCGACTGGCAACTTTGGGGTGTGGCTTTGTCCGGAGAATATTACAGCCCCCTAGCAACAAGTATCACAACTCTATAATGACAACACTCACTAAATCCCAGTGCTTTATAACAAAGCTGACTATAAACTGTAAACTTTAGAAATGATGTACGTACTTCCTGTCTAGTTAAGAGAATCT
>NW_023504875.1:0-16284 GCF_004664715.2 Peromyscus leucopus | reverse complement strand
GAACAGAAGGAACAATACCTAACTCTTTCTCTGAAGTCTATATTGTCCTGATGTCAAACTTACAACCAAGAAAAAAGTACAGAACAATTTCCCTGATGAACATGGATGTAAAAAGTCTCCACAAATTATTTACAAATTGAATCAAAGACCTTTAAAATTTTTATACAAAATTACTTCATTTTCCTGGACTCACAGCAACAGGGAGAAGGTCTCACCCAAGGGAATCCTAACTTCCATTGATGAAGAGCAGTGTGGCTCTGATCAGAAAAGAGAGGACCTGATCAAAAAAGGGAGGATCATTCATTGATTCTTTTGAGCTTCAACTTGAAGCAGAAGCCCAGTCTAGGGCCTTGTCAGGCTGAACTGGGTGAATCACATGGACCACAGTGCAGACTAACTCCTTGAACTAACTGGGACATCCTGGTATCTGACACACCAGCAGAATTCACTGCATCTTTGAACTTCAATGAGTGACTTTCAGAGTTATGTGTTTGCTAGCAAAATATAATTTAAGAATATATTAATTTGACTTCCAACCACATGCTGTGGTGGATGGACGTCATTTGTGCCATATGCAATTGTCATATCCCAGGCATCAATGACACCCACATTGAGATCCTGGAAATATCTTTTAAGGCAAGGTACTGGTGTAACCATGGAAGTCACTAAATCTTTCCACCTCACTGCTCATCTCCCTGATGTTTTTGTTTTGAGGACAACCATAGTGTCTGGGCTTCTCAGGAGAAGACGCTGAAGAGCTTTGTGGACATTGATGGCCCTTCGGATGAAAAGGTCAATGGGGAAAGGTCTGAAATGCTGACCCAGAGAAATGACAATGACCGTGTTTTTCTCTCCTCCAGTTCTGTCAATTATCCGTGCAATGTACTCCATCTCTTTGACAGAGTAGACCAATGACCCAATAAGGGGATAACCATGTTTTGTCCACTGGATGTTGATGTTTTCATCCAAGTCCACAGCGAGTTGGTGTTGCAGTTTTCCAGTCTCATGCAGATCCACAGACCTCAGTGCTGAGAACCACAGGCAATCCCAAAACAAAAGGAGAATACAGTTACAGAGATCAACTAGCCACAAATATAGGAGAGAAGATCTGGTGTTTAGAGTGGTACAAACTTATGGTATCTGATACTCAAACAACTCAAGGTGCTTTATGATAAAGAACTGCCCCATTCCAGAATCATTCAGGCTGAACTGTGCAGGGGATGGCTTTAGCTTTGAACTCAGCTTTACTGGAAGATGATGAAATTAGTGTGTCCATGCTGTTCTCATAGGACATGTTACCTATGCCCTGACCTTAAATGAGGGTAGATAGGGAAGGTTATTAGTTGATGTTATGTGCAAAAGAAGCCAAGCAAATCTCTGTAACGGCTCCAGGAATCTAAACCTGCATTCTCTGTCCTTTTTTCTCTCCCTAAGTGTGGAATGGCATCAAGTGTCTCATCTACACTAGTGACAGTAATATGATGGCTCATTTGTGATGCCCTTCACAAAAGCATTTATCTAGACAGATGCAGACACTTGCCTCAGTGATATTCACACACACACACACACACACACACACACACACACACACACACACCCATTTATCATGTAGAAAAGAAAGTCAAGACAGGGTGTCAAATTGTCCAAGATGACAGTTTGTGACTCAAAGGGCACTTATGATTCCCCTTCTAAACCTTGAGAAAAATAATCTCTTGAATCTATACAGCTCTGAAAGGAAACACACTATAAATAGAAGACCACGTCCACTCTGTTTCAGTGTGCCAATTAGTCCCTAATCAGAACAGCAAGGTGAGTTGTTCTATCCCTACAGCTTCTGAGAAATTATGTAGTCAGTGACCACAGCTGCCTTGTCCCATGTCTTAATGGGGAAGGGAGGGCTGGCTGAGAAGTCTAAGACAGGGAGTGAGGCTGCAAGAGACACGCTGGAGAGTCTGTGGGGCGAGTGGTAGAGCTAGGGTCTCCCTTGCTTCCAACTCACTCCAGTGCTCTTTTCCCAAGCACATTCTGGCTACAGAATCTAACTTTATACAGTATACAGTGATCTCGACCCACTATAACCTACATGCTGAGGGGGAGGGTCATTCACACCTCAGATGCTGCATGACCTATGAAACTGCAACATCAGACCATGTGATGATAAAGTTTCACTAGAATCTCGATTTTCTAGCTGAGAGAGACAAAATTATGAGGGGCTGACTATTTACTAGAAATCATGATCTAACATGTCCTCTCTGTTGGGAATACTTTTACAACTTAGAACCCCGTCAATTTCAGGTTTATTATTTTTTAAATTGGAGACCACAACATTGGTTTCATACCAAGGCCTGTCATACCTGTCTTCAGTGACAAGAGCCAGGGGTCCAAGGACCTAGAGGAGCAGGAACTGATGGTTTATTATGTGGTTTAACTCACATAGAATATTATAATCTGACTTAGTGTTGGTGTATTCTTGACTTAGTAAATATAGAAATAAAACTAGGCTTCTTACAAATAGATTCTAGCCTCAACTCTGATCCTAACTTGTGATAACAGTTCCAATTGCTGTTGCTTTCTGGGTATGTGTTAGTGTGCCTTGCAGTGCGATAAATATTTGCTGTTTGTTACTTTATTTCATTCGAAACAAATGCTAGGATAGTGAACATTGTTCTAGATCAGTGGCTCTCAACCTTGCTAATGCTGTGACCCTTCAATACAGTTCCTCATGTGTGTGACCCACAACCAAAAATTATTTTTATTGCTACTTCATAAATGCAATTTTCCTACTATGAATTATAATGTAAATATCTGATATGCAGGTTGTTTTTGGTGACCCTGAAACAAAGTCTTTTGACCCGAGTGTCAGTTTAACAACCATGGTTCTAGAGAATGATAGTAACATTTTTTGTGAATAATGCTGGTGGTTGTGATTAAGAACTATAGAACTATGATGGAGGAGTAATTTCCTGTACTCTTTTTCCCCTTGAAATTAAAACACAGTTTGTGAAAGAGGTGTGAATTATATTGAGACATACTGTTGATACTGCTTTGAAGTATTCCATCCACTGGCGGATTGTGGAATCACCCATCAGATGGATGAATTTTCCTCTCAGGCAGTCCTTCATTTGATCGGAGCCAAACTACAGGAGGCTGGAGTCCAGTGTTTTTCCAGACATGTCCACTGGGACTGCAGATGCCTTCCGAGCTTGCATCTCTCTTTGCTGGAACAGCTTCTTCTGCCAAGAAATCAGCAAGATCAAGTCTTCTAAAACACTGTTCTATTCACCTGTGTTTAAGAGCCTTCCATCTTTCCCAAAGAACCCTCTAGATAGGCATGTGGGTGGTTGGTGACAATAAAAAGAAGCTTATTAAAGGATCTTCAAAATGGAATGTTTATTTTCAGTAAAACTTTCCTCTGATGTGAGTTTTCCTAAGTGATACTTATTAATGCTTATATGTAAAGTACATGGGGTTTTTCCTCTCAGAATAAAAAAGGCCTTCAACTAAATTTAACTATTGTTAGCCCTGCCATGAGACCAGCCTCATCAATTCTTATATAGGGTGAGAGCTCTTCAATGTGAGCGTGTTATTCGAAATGGCTCCTGAGCTTGTCACATGTTCTCATGGTGTCTAAAATGTCACCATGGAAGTATGAATGCTTTGAGATGAATGTAGAGTGAACTTGGCTATAAATTGGCCAATTTGCATTAAGAGAGCCTGGAGGCCTCTAAGAAGGGCCAGATCTTCAACCTTAGTCTCTGGGTAATGAAGAGACCTGGAAGGTATGGGTGTGTGTGTGGCTAGCATGTGGTGGCAGCAGGTTTGGGGTCACAATTATTCATCACTTCCAAAGGGTAAGTTAATATTTTAACAACTACTATGAAGGTGCTGATATATATGGGACAAAAGAAATATCATTTCTCTCCCTCTTCCTCTCTAAGTCAGTCTTCGTCTGTCTCTTGAGACAGGGTCTCATGTAGTCCAGGTTTGCCTTCAACTTGTTATGTAGTGAGGATGGCCTTGAATTCATCTTCCTGTTTCCACTTCTGAGTTAGGAAATTATGGGTGTGTGTTTATGTGGTGCTTGAGGGTCAATCCTAGGGCTTTGTGCCTGCTTGGAAAGCACTGCACTACATACACATCACTTCTGCAATCAGAAATGTGTTTTTCCTTCTATGTGGAAAACTGTCTCTTAGCAATTAGCAAGCTTTCCACGATGAATCTAGATACATTTGCCTGAAATCATTTTAGGTGCTATTTATGAGCTGTTCAGAGAAGGAAGGAAAAAAAGCAAATGTGTGTGAGAGAGAGATTATTGAATACTCATGTGAAGTCCTTTGTAAAAAGAAATGGTTTCAAACACCAAGAGTGAAGCATGGTAGTAAATTGACCCTAGATGGCGCATTGGAGATATCTAAGGGATAATTCTAGGAGGCTGGAAGACGGCAGGAGATGGTGGTGGTGGGATGAAGAACTAGGTAAAGAATTGGGAGAGGGTTTTGTCATTTGCAGCTTGTTGTGTAGGATGGCAGATGACCTTCTACTTGAGGAGTCGATTGCTGAGAGATGTGTGTACTAAAGCAGGCAGCAAGTTCCTAGTGAATCCAAACGTTCATTCACTTATGGACTTTGTGCCTTAGCCCACCTTATGAGAACAGAGACAGTGACCAAGTCCAGCAGAGAGAAGGACTTTTTAAATGGGTCCAGGGTTAAGCACTGCCCGCCAAGCACAGAAGCACTTACTGTTGCATTTGGAGACACTAATCACATTGGATTTTCCCATAATCTCCACACCTATATTTGACCTTAAAGAGACAGATACAGAAATTAATCTGCAGTGGCCTCAACTCAAACATAGTTCCAGAGCCCAGATTGGCCAATCCTTCTGCTACTTCTCAGTGATAATCTAATTTCCCTGCATAGAATTTCAGGTCATTTAGTAAGTTTCCATTTATTTGTTTCAGAGGTCATAGGAGCCAGGTACCAAGAAGGTATGGATGCAATGCAGTGAATTGAGACACAGAAAGAATGATTAGAACACACACACACACACACACACACACACACACACACACACAGAGTTCTCTTACACACACACACACACACACACACACACACAGTTCTCTTTCCTTTTGTTCTTAGTCAACCTGCGTTTTTTAGGTTCATTGATAAATATTACTTATCACCAATGTCTGAGGACCCCTGGAGACTGAATACTGTCCCCAAATGAATTCACAGGTCCCCTCGCCAAGGACTCTTCTTACAGAGTCACTAAGTTACAGTGCTTAGAATACATTCCCTGCATCCTAGATTACCAATTTCTCCCCAGAAATATGAAACAATAATTATTTACCTTTCAAAGAGGCTCCTCTCTTGCTGACTAAGATAGGAAACTTCTTTGTTCTTTGAATGCATGTGGGTGAGAGCCGCACAGGGTACATTTGGAGGCTTCACACAGTAGAACGCTTCTTGATCCTGGGCATCCAGATATTGGCACAGCTCGACACTTGAGTTTAGAACCAAGGCACACTCAGTGTGGACCTGAGAGGTTCCATTTACAAACTGGCCGGTGAAGATGACTCTGTCATAGCCCTGTTTCCTTGCTCTCCAGAGAGCTGACACCCCTTCACTGGGATGGATGAGCAGGACAGACAGGGCCACCGGGCCTCCCAGAACAGAGTGAAGCTGACCAGGTAGGTGCCATTGTTGAAGTCTGTCACCTTTCCAGAAGCTCCTGCCTTCAGGGCTGGGGAGGACATCCTGGCCCTCAGGAAGTCTCCACCATACTCCTTCCTGCGTCCCAGGTGGTCCCTGGCTTCCAACAGCACATCCAGCTTGTCCCCCACGCAGTGTGTGTCTCGAGGGTTGAGGATGGTGGCTGTGCTGTGTGTGGCACTGGTGGTGGTGTTGAGGTGGGTAAAAGGCCTGGAGGGATCTGTTGGTCTAGTTTCTCTAGGACTTCTCTGACTCTCAGCTCTGTCCCTTTTGGAGAAACTGGTAGGTTCAGAGGCACTATAGGGGATGAGGATGTTGTGACCAAATTCCAGCGACTGAAGGACACAGGCAACTTGAACTGAACCCGTATCTGAATGGGCAAGAAATAGAATAGAGAACAAAGGAAAAGTTGCTATTAAATGTAGAATGTAAAAAGTTTTGGTAGGTTAACCAACTTTTGCCATTTATAGAACTCTGAGAGGTGTAGAATTCACATTACATTAAGATTTTGTGGTCACATATGTTTCACACAGAGATGTCTTTATTTAAACTTTCAATATACCTCTGGTTTTCAATGACTTATTTTGTAAACACATTCAACCTCTGATAGCCCTTGGTGGATCCTCTTCAAAATGGTGGTGATATGGGGGTGGAGAGAGGGCTGAGCAGTTAAGAGTGCTTGCTGTTCCTAAGGAGAACCTGAGTTCAATTGCCATTGGCTAACAACCACCTGTAACTCCAGCTCCAGGTGATCCATCGCCATCTTCTGGCATCTATAGGTACTGCATTCACATAACTGTAAATCAGTTTTTATCAACTATCATGTCATAATTATGTCCCTTGAATGGTTATTGTGAGTATTATGGAATAATATGGTGTGCTGGCTAATTTTATGTCAACTTGACACAAGCTGCAGTTATCAGAGAGAGGGAGCCTCAATTGAGAAAATGCCCCATAAGATTGGGCTGTACATAAGTCTGTAGGGCATTTTCTTCATTAGTGATTGATGTGCAAGGGCTCAGCTCATTATGGTGGAGCTACCTCTGGGCTAGTGGTCATATGTGCTATAAAAAGTAGGCTGAGCAAGTCATGAGGAGCAAGCCAGTAAGGGGCACCCCTCCATGGCTTCTTAATCAGCTTCCGAGTCCAGGTTCCTGCCCTGTTTGAGTTCCTGTCCTGAGTTCCTTCAATGAGGGTCTACAATATAGAAATATAAGACAAATAAACTCTTTCCTTCCCAAGTTGCTTTCCGTCATAGTGTTTCATCACATCAATAGAAATCCTAACTGGGACACATGGGAAACTTCAGAAAGGCATTGGACTCATGGCAAGTGGGATTGTCTCTATGACTTGAAAAGATATTTAAAAGTATCCTAGCATGTCCAATGAAGTAATAATACGATGGATTATTGCTATCAATCACTAAATAGAATTTTCAGTAAAGGCAAAGTAGCTTGCATGAATCCAATTCTTGTGTAGATAATAATAATAATCTATGAACAAGAATATTTTTAATAGACTGGCCGGAGGTGGTGCCCACCTTTAATCCCAGCACTCGGGAGGCAGAGCCAGGCGTCTCTCTGTGAGTTCGAGGCCAGCCTTGGCTACAGAGTGCGTTCCAGGAAAGGTGCAAACTACACAGAGAAACCCTTTCTCGAAAAAAAACAAACAAACAAACAAAAAGAAAGAATATTTTTAATAAATAGCTCTCTAAAAGCAGTGAAAGCCAAATCAGGACAACTGCAAGTTTGAGGCTGAGCTTGAGCTGTACTACAAGAGAAGGGCTAACCTATGCTACAGAGTGAATCCATGTATCACAAAAACAAAAACAAAGTTCTGCAAACAAATAAAATCAACTAACCACTACCACCAAGTAAAGCCCCACTCCATAGCAGAGATGCGACCAATGAAATAGAGAAAACAAACAACAAAGCCAACACTAACAAAATAAAATGTAAGCCTTAAACACTGCAATGAAGTAATGATATTAACACTGCAATGATATTTAGACTGCCTGGTACTGGAGGAGGGAAATGTTTCCCACTCATAATTATCCACAGTTTTCAAAAGGCAGGTCCATTTCAGTACATAGAAATGAATGTATTCTGTCCTACAGAAGCTTCCTTAAGGCCGGTGCAAACACAGGCTGTGGATCTTGTCAAACAATGGCTGCACTTATCCACAAGCAGCACAGAGCAGTGTCTGTGTAAGCACACACGTGAATGGCTGCCTATAAAGCTTGCCCTTCCTCTGGCTTCCCAATCTCTGAGAAGCACCTTCTGTCCTGGGTCCCAGCTTATACATGAAAGGTTTGGGACGTTCCTCACTTGTTGCTGTGTTTAACAATGGTCAGTTATGTTGGTTCATTAATGCTGCTTGATAAGCCATATTGAGCACATCCAACTCCGTTCCAGTTGGTAGGTCTTTGCAACTTACACTTTCCTAGATACACAACATCAAGTAAAAAAGAAAAAGAGATTAGTTCCTTACCTTCGATGGGTTTCTGAAAACCGTGAACGAGACCCAGAAGATAACTATGAACAGCAGCACCCACAGTGACTTACGACTGGTCATTGTTTTCATGGTTTGAATTGTCCTAGGAGAGAATCACAGAAACTCATCAAGGAATGAAACAGAAAGGAAATCACACACAGGTGTGGCACACTCATGGCTCCTGATTCCTTTGCTCTCAGTTAAGTTATTCTCAGGTGACATCTTGGCCCTCCTGGCTGTCCCTGCTGTCCCTCAGCCTCTGTCATCCCATTAGCTATCAGTTTGGAGCCCACCAACTGCTAAGATACCATGAACCTGAAGTGGGCAGGACAGTCACATCTAGGTGGATCCTCCAGGTTATACCACCTCCCAGATTCTCTTTTCTCTCCTCTCAACCACAAAGAGCAGACCAAACACTTCACTACAATCCATGACAACATCTAATAGAAGGTGGTCCACCAGCCTTCATGTTGTCCCTTTCTTTATCACCAGTTTTTCCTGAACCTCTCAACCTTAAAAATAATTACTTTAAAACTCTTAACTATTCCTTAAAAAAATAAGCCTTGAAGCTTTAGCCAGTTTTCCCCTTCATTTATATGAACATTTGACTTTGATATGAAGCCTGACTTATCTTTTACAGGTTAGATTAGCTGGGTAAGTTTACTGCTCAGTACTACAGAACTTGGGCACCAGCCCAGGAATATAAGTAAAGACTAATCATATTGTTGAACACCATCTTCATAAAACTTTCTACCCCTCCAAATTTCTTAAAATCACCCTTTGCACCAAAATACTAGTTTATACACAAAAGGAGCTAGCACCAAAGAATAAATATTGCCCCTTACCCACTTGACTTCTGGTTTTCATACCTTTAACATAAAGGCCTGGTTTGGTCTCATTTCTAAGAACTGGGTGAGCTTGGTGGGGAGGCTCCTTCTGTGGCCGTAGGGTGCTACCACTGTATGGCCTTCCTGCACCAAAACACATCACAGATACAAGCTGCAGAGCATAGGGTAGAGGATACTTTTCAGTGGGGTTCATACCCTTCACCCTAAGGGGGAATCTGGATGGCAAAACCACAGTGACCAAGTCAAGCAAAGGCTGAAACGAGGGGCAGAATGATCTGCCTCCTACTCAGATATCATTGCAACAGACGAAGATGTTAGGGCTCCAAGTCTGATAAGCAGGTGGTAATACTCCCATGGTAACTTAAACTTGGGAGTTTCTACCTGAGCCTTGCTGTCAAGCCCCAGTTATCAAGATGAAAATGCACATTATTCTGTGAACAGTACACTACGTAGAACAAGAATTGAAGGGAAACCACCTTGAATGTGATTGATATAGAGAAATCAGTAATGTTGATTACATCTCAGATTAATAGGATGGCAGTCACAGGTTCGAATCCACCTGGGATCTGTGTTCTTTTTCTGATAGAAAGAGTCCCAGGAAGAATAGGTGCCTTGGACACATGCATCGGGCCCACAGGAGACAGCAGTTGGTCCTGGGGGGGGGCTTTATACATCTTGCTTTCCTTACCCTTTATAAGAGCTTATGTGTTTGAACACATCACCAACCTCCACTTCTCCTTGCTGTTTTTTGTAGAGTCTCATGTAGCCCTGGCTAGCCTCAAACTCCAGATCTTTCTGCTTTCACCGTCTCATCTTAAAAACAACAACAACAAACAAAAACATAAAACCAGACAAGTTAGACTCAAGTCCTCTTTCCAAAAGAAAATCCTGACTTTTCAGCATCGTTAGTCATGTGCTATCAAATGAGCATAACAATACTTTTTTTCCCATACAAAGGCTTTTGAACAACCTGTTTTAACTTTATGTGGCTTAGTCTGGTTCTCTCAATTGGAGATTATTATTCTAAAGGAGTCTATTGGGAAGGAAAATATTTGGGAAGGGTTTGGTTCAACTGTTTCTGGGAAGCCAGATGGTGGTAACTTCCCAAGACCACAGCCTCTCTGAGTCACATGGATTCACAGATTTTAATGGTTTTTTCCCATGGAGACATTGTTACTTTATGTGTATTGACATTGTTTCACGAGACAGGCATACTAGGACTTCCTGTCTTCTTGAACTGAGAGTAAAGAGAGAATGAGTAAAGAGAGAGTTTAAATCATTTACCAAGATCATCCAGGGAGTTCTAAACCAGGGTGAGTTCAAGGTTCATGTTCTCGTGGTCTTTGGCTCTCTGAGCATTTTCTACACTCAGACGTATGTGATGTGATCAGGTTCAGGCAGATTCCGGGGACTGCTTATTTACTTCCATTAGGCTTAAAAGTCTCTCAGTCTCTCTGCATCCTTATGGCTATATTGTGCTCTGGCCCCTCCTGTGTAAACCCTCCTCTTCTCTGCTCTTTACAAGCCATGCAGAAGCTCCTCTGCCTTCGTGTGCTGCCTTCCACCATGCTCAGACACAAGGAACCAAGAGAACATGGACCAATCTGCTAAAAGAAACCTTTCGTGTAGCTGAAGTTTTCCTATGTCCCACCTGGTCTGCAGCTGCTCAGACTCAAGTAAACACACAAAGGCTTATTTTAATTAAAACTGCTTGGCCATTAGCTCAGACCTACCCCTGACTAGCTCTTAGATTTAAACTCAGCCATTTCTGTTAATATATATGTTGCCATGTGTTCTGTGGCTTTACTTATGTGCCATTACATGCTGTTCCCTGGAGGGCAGGCTGATGTCTCCTGACTCAGCCTTCCTCTTCCTAGAATTCTCCTTGTCTGCTTATCCCACCTATACTTCCTGCCTGGCTACTGGCCAATCAGCATTTTATTAAACCAGTGTACAAAAGCATTATCCCAGAGCACTTTTGGCCTTTGAGTTCTTGGTGGTGAGCATTTCATCACAGCAGCAACAACTAATACAGAAATGCTGGGAGTCCAGGGAGAAGACTGTTAGCTCTCTTTCACAAATTCCAGGCAGATTTTCAAATGTGTAAAGTGTAGCTGAAGTTTTTCTTCTGGTCCTGCCAGGCTCCCATGGCCCCTTGGTCCCGCAGCTGTTCAGACCCAAGTAAACACACAGAGGCTTATATTATTTTTAAACTATGGCCATGGCAGGCTTCTCACTAGATAGCTGTCACATCTTAAATTAACCCATTTCTATAAATCTATATTTTGCCACATGGCTTGTGGCTTACCAGTACTTTTACATCTTGCTTCTCATGGTGGTGGCTGGCAGCATCTCCTCTGCTCTGTCTTTCTCCTTCCTCTCTCTCTAGTTAGAATGTCTCACCTAACCTTATTCTGCCTCACCATTGGCCAAACAGCTTTACTTGTCAACCAATCAGAGCAACATATATTCACAGCATACAGAACAACATCCCCATCATTTCCCCTTTTCTTCCTATTTAAAACGAAGGTTTTAACTTCAACATAGTAAATTTATATATAACAAATTTATATATAGCAGTTATCCAGCAACAATTATACTTACAATATCTAGTCTATTTTTATTTTGCAAAATTAAAGAAAATATTCTATCTATCTTATAATTGTGTCTAAAGTTTCATATCTAATTTATCTTTTATCATAACCAAGGAAAATTATAACTATCTAGTCTTCAACTACATTAAAGACCTCAGAAGGATATAATATTACCTAAGTAAACAGGAAGAGCATTGTAAGCAACTTCCAAAAATCTAGAATGACAGAGACAGCTGGCTGCCTGGACAGTCACCCAAAGTTCTTCTGTAATGTTGGGGCATCCATTCTTCAGCCTACATGGCTAGAGTCTCTCAGTCACTTCTTTCTGTGTCCTGTAGAATATTTGGCAGTCTCCTCTGTGAAGCAGGAACCTGAAAGACCATCTTGTCTTTCAAAGTTCAGTGGTCACCTTCCTATGGGTCCTGCATGTCCAATTTATATAACATAATGTCAATCAGTTGATGAAAGGACACTTTTTGTCCAGTGGCTACTTTTGCTACAAAAAAGTGAACTCCATAATGAGTTTCTTCAATACCCATCATCTTCCTTGAAGTATTTGGTGCTGCCAGGAGCAGATGTGTCTCATTGCCTAAGTCTTAAGTTTTTAAAACATTTTAAATGCCGTACTCTGTAGGTCTTTGTAGGTGTTTGAAGATTACCTACCTCACCGAATTATATCTATGTATACCTAGAAAACTTAACATGACTACAAGTTTGATTATCATAGAGCTTTTCTGGCATTGAAAATGAATGATCCTTGTTTAGGGTTTATTGCTGTGAGAAACACCATGACCACAATTACTTTTTTTTTTTAGTTTTCAAGATGGGGTTTCTCTGGCTATCCTGAACTTGCTTTTTACACCAGGCTGGCCTTGAACTCACAGAGATCCATTACCTCTGCCTCCTGAGTCCTGGGATTCAAGGAGTGCGTCAGCACAGTCAGGAACATGCCAGGGCCACAGCAACTCTTATAAAGGCAAACATTTAATTGAGGTGGTGGTTTACAGTTTCAGAGGTTTAGTCCATTTTCATCATGGCAGAGAGCATGGCAGCATGCAGGCAGACATGGTACTGGAGAAGGGACTGCTGCATCTTGATATGCAAGTAACAGGAAATAGACTATCTCACTGGGAGTAGCTTGAGCACAGGAAACCTCAAAGCCCACCCCACGATGTCACACTTCCTCCAATAAGGTCACATCTACTCCCACAAAGCCATAGCTCCTAATAGTGCCACTCCCCTGGGGGCCATTTTCTTTCAAACCACCACAACCCTCTTCTAAGACATTGTGCTACCTTTTAGAAAAGGCTTTAGAATGATCTAGAGGTGTAAGTAAAACAGAGAAAACCTCTATGGCAAAGTAGCCCTGACTCCAAACATTACAGACAGACAAGGAATTGAAGACTTTGGCACACTGAGGGCAATCACAGTAATTGTAAACTTTAAACCCAGCCCAATTCCTGTATAAATTAACACAGCTCCCACAGTAAGGACCTAGAATAGGAAGTACATGTCCACTCAAAGCATAACTGTTCAGTTTAGGAAAGGAGCTGACAAAAAATTACCCTTCAGAAGTGAGCTTGTTGGGAGAGAGAGCCTTGGACCATGGAGCCTTGAGGTGGGAGAGCAATTGGAAAGGAAGGAGACAGGGTTCCAAAGCAGAGAGAGGGTTCTTTTCAAATTCCAGAGAGGATGGTTGATGTGATGGTTCAGGAAGTAAAAGCACCTGTCACCGAGACTGCCGACCTGAGTTCAATCCCCAGGTGGAAGGAGAGAACCAATTCCTGAAAGTCACCCTCTGACCTCTATACATCCACATATATACATGTGGGTGCACACACAGACACAAGCACAGACAAACACAGACAGACACACACAGAGAAACACACACACAAATGTAATAAAAAATGAAAATGAAACCTGGAGAAGAGCCCTGTGAAGAGGGGCAGCTGAAAATAAGATCAGGAGAGATCTGTACTACAAGACAGCATGGTGAGCACCCAGAAGGTAGGAAGAAGGAAGGAAGCAGAAACACAGAGAGTAAGGATGCTCAATGATAACACAATAGTAATCTACTCAAATCTGTACAATTGTGTACAGAATGTGCCAATTTCAACCCCAAAATGAAACATGTCAAAAGGCAGAGGACAAAGTGACACATTCCTATGTTGTGGAACAAATCACTGTCCATATATGGCATTGATATGGGAATTTTCTCACAGAATTTTTTTTAAAAAAAATCACTATTATCATATGGCAAAGTCCATAACAAGTAAAATAGACTGGCTGGACATGGTGACACACACTTTTAATTCAGGCACTTTGGAGGCTGAGTCAAGTGGACCTATGTGAGTTTGTGTCCATCCTGGTCTATGTAGCAAGTTCCAGGATAGCCAGGGCAGGGCTGCACAGAGAAACTCTATCTCAAAAAAATTGCAGAAAAGTGAACAACATTCCAACTATTGAAAAATGAAAGGCAAAGAGACATTTTCCAAAGACAACCAGAGAAGAAGATCACATTAGCTGTAATAAGAATTATGGCCGACTGCCAGGAACCAAGCAACAAGACAAAATCCTTAAAAGGCTTAAAAAAATCAATGGGGTCCAGAGCCTTAGCAATATGACTTCTAAAAGTGGAGTAGAAATG
The DNA here is from genome assembly GCF_004664715.2 of Peromyscus leucopus. Taxonomy (NCBI): domain Eukaryota; kingdom Metazoa; phylum Chordata; class Mammalia; order Rodentia; family Cricetidae; genus Peromyscus; species Peromyscus leucopus. The sequence continues at coordinate 1,990 of NW_023504875.1, read as the reverse complement.
TTTTCTTTTTAATATAAGCCAAGACATAATTCTTTACCAGGAGTTCTTTATCATGAAGGAATACAAAACCAGCAGTCAAGTTAACTCTGTACAAAGAAATATGATTGTGAAAATGAAGAAAAGTGAAGTATAATTGACTTTCCATTCCTCTAAAAGATAAACAGTTTTACAAAGCAAATATAGCAGGTGCCACCCAGTGTGACTAGTGCATGCAAAGGTCAAATGTATGACAGCAAAGGCCAGAAGAACACAATGGAGTAAGTCAAGAAAACCATCTTGAAATCCTTATGTTGCATAGGAAGTAGAGTATTATTTAAATGTTCATTAATTAAGAAAAATATTGTTCTTGTCTCTTGCCAAGTGATGTTCTGTTCTGCCAACAAGAAAGTCCTCACCAGATGCACTCTCTGGACCTCAGACCAGACAGATCCTTCCTGGAGTTACCCATGAAGCTTTTGTATTCTGGTTTATGTGAGCTCTATGACTCATTCGGCAAAGTTGTACCATGGCATCAACAAGGTATGAGTTGACACATCAGAGTTCATGGTCACAGCCCACTTACCACACTGCAGTGAGTCAGATGACATTCAGACCAAGGACACACATTTCAGGACCATGCCTAGAAGTTCATGGTGCTGTAGATTTCTATTGGCTACTCACCTGATGACAGTCAAGTGTCAGGTCCTCTCATCTGTCAAGATATAAAAGGATCAGCTGTGAGTCACATGTTTACTCACCAAAGAAACCAAAACCAAAACCCAGACTGACAGGTCACCCTGGAACAGCTCAAGGACATCCCTGAGGTCATGATTCAGAGGTGGCAGATGGTAGTAATGTATGGTGCTCTTATGGAGGAAATGGTATCTTTTCTAGGGTCAAGAATAGAACTGATCTGAACAGAAGCTACCACCCATGACTGCCAACTGCTGCAGAATGCAAAGTGTTACATGGTTGACTATATATGTTCTTTAGGCCTGAAGGCACCTGATACTTCTGTAACTGTGGCATGCACAACTGTTGGCATACATATGCTGACTCCTCAGAACTCTCTCTCTTCGTTAGCAGCCAAGGTTCAGGTGTACCCGATGTTCAGTATGCCTGTGTTCATCTGCTTTGTTTCTTCATGCCCTTTCTAAGTAGAGGAGGCTGTAGTTTATATGCTGAATATAGAGTGATGGATGACCTTAGCAGTTCTCTGGTATCTTCTGATGTCAGGCTGACTTTCCATACCCGTAGGCAGCCAGTGTCTAGCTGAACTCTTGACTTTGGGACCAGCTACACAAGCAATGTTCCAGGGCATGGGTTTACAAAGATCTGATTCCATTCTAACCAATGAAAACCTGTGCAAAGATCCAATTTACAGGTTTCACATACAGATTGGATTGTTCAGGAGACAGATTTCCTCCCTCCCTGCCCTGCCTCCCAGCCAGTTTGCCTCCTTTCCTTTCTGCCCTCCCTACCAACTTCTCTCTTTTCTTTCTTTTTGATTCAGTGTTAGGAATTAAACACAGAGCCTTGCACATGCTGGTCTATTTGTTTGTTTTGAAACAATGCTATGTTGCTCAAGCTGGCCTTGAACTAACTCTCTCTATAACCAGGCTCATTTTATTTTTGTGATCCTCTTGCCTCAGTCTCCCAAGTACTTGGGATTATAGACCTGCACTATGAAGCCAGGCTCTGATTCTCCCGGAATGTGGAAATGTGGTATAATTCAGAACCTTCAGTCTTTTACTGTAGCTGAAGCAGAGAATCATGCTTCTTAAAAAGTGGTGTGGGCTATTTATATCTTCAGGAATGTGACTTCCTCTATAAATTCTTATCTGCAATCAGCCATCCATGAGCAAGTAAAGTACTTGGCTTTTGTAGTTCAAGGGATTATTATCTCCAAATCAAGGAAAACTGAAGCCTGTGCTTGGGGTGTATTCACGAATTCTAACTTGCAAAACTAGTATCATGCCCATAGAGGGATTATGAAGTGTGATTTATGCAG
>NW_023504874.1:0-22494 GCF_004664715.2 Peromyscus leucopus | reverse complement strand
GACATGGTTACAGAAGAATTGGAAAACCAGGGGACAAAACCAGGGAGATCAAACACTGGAAAGAGATCAAGATCGAGGTCACCTAAGTCTTGGTCACCAACTATACATTCCCCAAAGGGAAGAGAAAAATGGTCACCCAAAGAAAGGCAGAAAAGTATGTTTCCAACTTTGGCCCCCACAGCTGGAAAGATGCATCAGTCAGGACTTACACAGTCACATAGGGAAGAAAGAAATGTTAAGAAAAGTACTAAGCAGGATGTTCGAGATCCCAGACTGCTGAAAAAGATGCGTGAAGGTCGGCCTCAAGAAACTGCAAGTAAACATTCTATGAGGTCAGATGCTGAGCCAAAAGAGAATATAGAGAATTGGCAAAGCTCTAAGTCTGCAGAAAGATGGAAATCTGGTTGGGAAGAAAGTCAAAGCTTCCAACAGTGTGATGACCAGAGTAAAGCACCTCATCTAAGGCATAAGGAGAGCTGGTCAAGCACTAAAGGAATCTTGTCACCTGGAAGCCCAAAGCAGCCCCATGGAGCAAGGGTAGATGCCAATCTTGAGATTCCTAAAGACTTAACTCTGGCAAGCCAAAGAGAATTCCTTCAAAAGACGAGTGAACGTTTAGCTTCCGGTGAAATTACACAGGATGAGTTCCTTGGTGTTGTGCATCAATTTCGACAGCTTTTTGAGGATCAAGATGGTGGAGGAGAGGAGCAGACATCTCCCTTCAATGATGGATTTCCACTTAAGCGACCTAGATATGAAGATTCAGATAAAGCGTTTGTAGATGGCCCAGCATCAAGATTTGTTGGCCTCCAAACAAATGAGCGGCTTCCAGCTTTAGCTGCAGACCGACCATTATTTGATGGGCCTGGTAAGCCATCTGTGAAGAGAGATGGCCCAGCCAAGATAATTTGTGAAGGACCTAATAAATTAAGCCCTAGAATGAATGGACCTCCTACAGCAGGTTCTTTTCTGTTTGATGGGTCACCAGGACCAATGGGAGGAGGAGGCATTATGCCATTCAAAGGACCAAAAGGTCAGTTTGGAGGTGGGGGCCCTTTGAGATTTCAAGTTCCTCCAGGACCAGTAGGAACACCTCTGTGGTGTGAAGGGACAATTGGTCAAGGAGGACGAGGAGGACACGGTCGAGGAGCACGCGGTCGACCAGGACGAGGACGAGGAGGAGGCAGTATTCGATTTGAAGGTTCAACTCGTGTGACTTTTCAGGGATCTACAGGTGTTAGGAGATTTGAAGGACCAGGGAGTAAGCCTGGGGGTGGTCTGAGGTCTGAGTGCCCTCATGGACAGACTGTGGGTAGTCTTAGATTTGAGGGGGATCATGGTCCATCAGGGGCAGCAATTAGGTTTGATGGGCCTCATGGTGAGCCAGGTGGTGCTATCAGATTTGAGGGCCCTTTGCTACAGCAAGCTGCTGGAATGAGGTTTCAGGGTCCCCAGGGTCAGTCTGTAGCTGGTCTGAGATTGGAAGGATATAATCAACTAGGTGGGAACCTTATTTCTGAGGGACCACATGGCCAACCAGGTGTTGGGATCAGGTTTGAAGGACCTTTAGTACAAAAGGGGGGTGGAATGAGGTTTGAGGGTCCTGAACCAGGAGGTGGCCTGAGAATTGAATCACCTCTGGGTCAAGGTGGTCCCCGATTTGAAGGTTGTCACTCTCTAAGGTTTGATGGACAGCCAGGTCAGCCATCACTTTTGCAAGATTGGATGGAACACAAGGCCAGCCAGGTCCTAGATTGGAAAGAACTGTTCAGCCAGGTCCACAGAGATTTGCTGGGCCACCTGGACAGCAGGTTCAACCGAGATTTGGTAGTGTACCTCCAAGATTTCATGGGCCACAACAGGAGCAAGCATCAAGATCTGATATTCCTCTTGGTCTGCAAGGTCCCCAATATGACATTCATCCTTCACAAAGGCTTGAATCTTTCAATCAGACTGGCCCATATAATGACCCACCTGGCAATGCTTTGAATGTTCCATCTGAAGGACTACAATTCCAAAGGCATGAACAGATATTTGATACACCTCAAGGACCAAATTGTAATGGACCTCATGGCCCTGGAAACCAGAATTTCCCAAATGCCCTTACCAGAGCTTCAGGACACTCTTTTGATGAAAAGAATCTTCAGAGTTCTCAGTTGGGAAACTTGGGCAATTTACCTAGTCCGATGTCAGGAGGAGATATTCAGCCATCTCAAAAGGTTGTGACTGGTGTTGCTCAGCCAGTAGCATTTGGCCAAGGACAACAGTTTTTACCAGTTCATCCACAGAATGCTGGAGCTTTCATTCAAAATGCTTCAGGAGGTCTTCCTGAAGCATATCCTGATCATCATCTCAGTGAGGTGGATGTAAATGAATTGTTTTCAAAACTGGTAAAAGCAGGAATTCTCAAATTGTCACAGCCTGATTCAACTGCAACCCAGGAAAAGGAGGCTGATGCTCAGCATCCCCCTGAAGAGGGGAAGGATCAGAATGAAGATCAAGATGTTCCAGATCTCACTCATTTTACAACTGAAGAATTGAAACAACGTTATGACAGTGTCATAAACCGGCTGTACACTGGGATTCAGTGTTCTTCTTGTGGACTGAGGTTTCCGACATCCCAGAGAGATGTTTATGCAGATCACTTGGACTGGCATTATCGGCAAAATAGAAGTGAGAAAGATGTTAGCAGAAAGGTCACTCATAGACGTTGGTACTGCAGTTTAAGAGCCTGGATAGAATTTGAAGAAATAGCTGATCTGGAAGAAGGTGCAGAACGCCGGTGTTTCGAAAAGGTTCATAAAGAGGTTGTCCTCAAATCTCAGGAGGCTGCTAAAGAAAAGGAGTTCCACAGTGTCCCTGCTGGACCAGCTGGAGCACTTGAGAGTTGTGAAGTCTGTCAAGAACAATTTGAACAGTACTGGGATGGAGAGGAGGAAGAATGGCACTTAAAAAATGCTATTGGAGTAGACGGAAAGATTTACCATCCATCGTGTTATGCAGATGACCAAAACACATCTTCTTTTGCTTGTACACCATCTGCCATCAAGACGCCAGTTGAAAACCCTTGGAACATTATGTTGAACACTGTCAAAAACGATTTGCAAGAACCCTGTGAAAGTCCCCAAGTTAAGGAAGAGCAAACAGATGCCCCACCAGCCTGTGCAGAAGAAAGTGTAGCAACCCCCACTGACATAAAAACAGAAGAGGACACAGTTGAGTCAGTTTAGATAAAATGAGAAAGTTATGGTTTTGGTTTTGTAACAAAAGCTGCTGTTGGACCTAGAAAGTGAAGCTTTTTTTTTTATGTATTTAGAGACATCTCTATAAATTGACTAGCTGAGGCAGGGCCTCAGCTGTCATTTGGTTTATAAATAGGTTTTAGTATTTGCATTTCCTACTTCCTGCACGGTTTCAGGTGCTTGTTGTGGGAAAGTTCTCTAGATGAGTGCAAATTTAACCAAATGAAATTGTATGTGTAAAAATGTGCGATTTTCACTTGTGAACTGTAAATTTAAATAAAAATATTTTGCTCTACTAAAACAGTTGAGTTCATGTCCTCATCCTTGTGCGACTCCAACATTCCTCCATCCCACCCCTCTGAAGAAGCTGTGACACTACATTCTCACATAAGTGTTTGGTTCAAGACTCATCTGTGTTGTGAGCTCACACACATCACACTGCAGACGCTGAGGCAGTGTTCATCCTGAGCACAGGCCACTGTCCCTGTCCAGACCAGGCTCTTGGGTCCACCAAGGCCTCTGGTGGCCAGACACCTCCAGGATTGGCATGACATTTCTGCCCTGACTGCCTCAGCACTGTGTTGTCCCTGAACAGTGGGGACTGTGTGGGGATACTTCCTGATAGACACAGCCATGCTTCTGCCCCTTGGCCTGGACTATGTCTGCTGACACCGATGTTGCTTCTGGTATCTGGAGGGTAGAATCTGGGGCACATCTACAATGTACAGAATAGCCCACAACAGCAGATTCTCCTCTGCAAATGACCATGGCCAAGGCCAAGAAGCCTTGACCTGGACAAAATGGGATCAAATAACCATCAGATTTCCCTTGGTCTCTGGGGAGTTCATTGCATGATCGAAAGCATATTTTAAATTATTTAATAAAAAAAAAAACCAGTAACAGGAGAGAATATATTTTGTTGATCATGGAACCTAGGATGCAGAAAGCAGCATCCAGAACTGAGTATCCACTGTGGACTTAGCAGTCCCAGAATAAGCAGCAGCTTCAGAAGCTCCCACTAGGAGCATCAACAGCTGGAGTATCCGCTGACCCAGCATCAGCACTGGTGAGACATGCAGGCCATCATTACATCACAGGGAGCAGATACCCCAGAGAGGCAGCTTGAGCAGCAAGGGTCTGTCCATCTCTGCTGTGAAGAAGCCACAGTGGGGAGGGCACAATCAGTCAGAGTGTTTGTGGGAGCTAGACTGACATTTGCAACCTTGAGGAGCCACATAGAGATGCCATGGGAGAGCTGAAAGGCAGGCAGTGGTGCTGGCTTGGAGACTGCAGCCAGAGGCTTTGAACCCCAGCACCAGAATAGGTCTGTCAGCAGGCAGCGGAGGGTGATCCTGCAGGGCACCAAGATGCCAGGGTGTGCACCCTAGGTGGACCAGGAAGCAGGTACCTTCCATTCTGAGTGTGTATGCATTCAGGGAACACCAAGGTCCTTGTGGAGATGAGGCAGCATCCCCAAGGATGGAAGCCATGGTGGAAGCAGTGCTGTAGATCCAAGGGAGACTGCTGCTGGAGGGCCCAGGTATGGAGAGGGCAGCAAAGCTTTTGTGCACAGGGTCTGATGCCCTAGCAGCAGACCTTGAACTGCTTAGTGAGGCAGAGCCTTACTCCACCATGAATGTCAAGCTACCATAATGCAGTCCACAGAGGATGCAAGGCAGGACCATCATGCTGAATGGAAGGCTCATAGGGACAGTGAGGCACCTTGAGCCCATGCAGCATGGGAGATTGAAGGCCCTCAGGCCCCAGGGCTGGGATTGTAAAACTGAATGGGTCGGAGTCAGCAGCCAAAGCCACGTAGCCTCTGTTTGCTGGCGGTGAACAAATAAATGGCTTCCTTAAGACACAGCTTCCTGGTTCATGCTAGCTGCACAGAGAGCTCTTTGGAAGAGGTCTGCAGCTACTCAGCTATGGTGACACAATCTTTGTCCCAGGACAAAGTTCTTAGGGCCAGGCTAGCAGGCCATGAAGTGCCTCTGAAGCTCAGAGCAAAAGTTTTAGAGACTCTTGTGTGAACTGGGTTGTTGCATTCAAGGGATCTGCAACAAATTTTTGGTTGTGGGTCTCTTTATATTTAGAATTATTTTGCTTCAGATTCATTATGACTTGGACAGCTCTACAGAGATTTCAGGGCATATGAGGAGCCAGGCCCAGATCTTGAGATTTCAGTGGATCTTTAAGGCTAGTATCAGAACTGACTGTTTGAACTGTTCAGACTTAAGAAATGGGATGGACAAGAGTGGTTCATTGCAATGGGACGATTTTGATTTCAGACACACACACACACACACACACACACACACACACACACAACACACAATTAAATGTGATGAATTACAAACTGTTTTGTGTAGAAATGTAACTGTTTGTGTAAAAATGAAACTGTTTTTTGTAGGAATAGAGAAATTTGATTTTTTCTGCCCAGGCTCAAGATGAAGCTTCAAAAAATATAAAGTAAGGGGGATTTGTTATATTCTTCAGTCTATTTAATTTAATAAAATGTACTAGATGGTAGAAGTGGGATAAAGTATTTGCTCCTGGGTTAGAGCAGCTCAAATGCAAAACACTTTCTTGTTCTTTGTATGGATAATGTTAGCCTGTATTAATGTACCCTATGTTTTGTTAGCAAGAAATGCAAAAAGTTAAGTCAGATGTTTGGTATATTTTATAAAGTATAAATAGTTCTATTAAGAGTTTACTTTTGGATGTAAGTTTGTGAGAATTTTAATTTTGTATCGTAATATTCATACTAGAATTATGATATCAACATGTTAGTGTGAATGGTGATGCTAAGGATTTCTTAGATTTGATGTGGTTTCATCAGGGGTTTATTGATTTTAAAAAGTGCTTGATGTAGCTAAAACTGCTATAGACATACTAGGCCTATTGAAAACAGCCATTCTATCTTGATCATCCTCTACTCCTTTATTAGGAGTTATAGCAGCCATAAAGGAAGACGTGTATTTCTGCAATTATTCCAGCTACTTTTAAGCTCTTAGGGAAAGCTGACTAGAGTCAAGGTCTGCACCCTCAATTAAGATCTTTATATTATTATAAGGGGGAATTTGTGGGTGTCACTGAGGCTCCCCTGGTGAGACTTTACTCAAGGTCAGAGAATCTGAGCTTGCTTTACCCAGCAGGGCTGTAGAATGAGATGCTTTGCCCATAGGCTAGGTTACCAGGTATTTTGAAGGATCTACACTTGGCTGTACATTGTGCTTTGATCTTGAATGTGGTAGGAATTTGCCTATCCCCTTGGTAGTCTATAAAAAGCCCACAATAATAAAACTTGAGGAGACATGATATTGACCCTGGGCCCAACCACAGCTATTCTGTATCTCTGCCTTTCTCTGCATCTCTGCTTATATTTCTATCTATTATTTCCTCATTGCACTCACCTCTTTCAAGAATCCTTCAACAGGGTGGAGCTATCCTCCCACATTGGTGGAGCCAAATGATGACATGGAGTTGCAGGTGTTTGTGAGCTGCCTCAATGCAGTGCTGGGAACTGAATTCATTCCTCTGGAAGAACATTAATTGTTCCTCAGTGCTGAAACATCTCTCCACCTCCTGTTTCATTTATGCATTGTGTGTGTGTGTATGTGTGTGTGTGTGTGTATGTGTGTGTTGCCTGCATGTATGCATGTGCCACATGTTTGCCTGGTGAACATGGAGGCCAGAATAAGGCTTTGGAACTCCTGGAAGTGAGTTATAGATGTTTGTGACTGCCATGTAGATAATGGAATTTGAACCCAAGTCCTTGGAAGAACAGACAATGCTATGAGATTTTCTACCAAGTTCAGTCCTAGTTTTGCCCAACTCCCACCTCGAAGGGATCTAATGTTTTTTTCTCACCTTAAATGCATCCACAAATAAAGAATGCACAGAGGCCCACTGACACAAATAAATAGAAAACCTAGTTTTTTGTTTGTCTGTTTGTTTTTAATGGCAGGAATGTAGAGGAATTAGTATTCATGTTTTTCTGACTTTAAGGCTCTGGCCTTCACCACGTCATTTGATTTTTCCAGAGATAATAATTTATCTCAACTGCTGTATTGGATGAAAAGCAATCAGTAATAGTGATCCACAACCAATTAGATTTACCTGTAGATTTTTTGTTGTTGTTAGTTTATTTTAGTTCATTTTTCAGTCTTGCAAGATTTGTTTACCTTAGTTACTCTGAATGTTTTTTCTTCATACAGTTCTCTTACCCGACCAAGCCAGAGTCAAAAAGTCTGGAATGTAAGGTAGCCAGCAGATGCCATTTGACTTAGTGTTGTTTAGGGCTGGAGGTAGAGATGAGGGTCTCACACTAATGCAGGTTAGCCTGGAACCTGCCTCCTGAGAGCTGGGATTACAGGCATGGACTACAACATCTGGCTAAGGCATTCAGAAAGCCAAGATTAGGAGATGGTTAAAATAGGTGTTTAGTATACTAGGGAAGGGTGAAGTGCTAACCACCCAAATATGAGGCTTTGCATTATAATCTCATATATGTAACTGCACCCATGTAGAAATCTGGGCACACTCCTGTGTACTTGTAATTCCTGAGCTGAGGAAGGGGAGACAACAGGATCTAGTAATTTTCTGGTCACAGAATCTGGCTGATTCAGTGAGATCCAGATTCACTGAGAGACCTTGTCTCCAAAAGATTAAGTTGGGGAGAGAGAGAGGGGAAGATACCCAACATCAACCCAACCTCACTACACATACATTTATCACATATACATTCACACACAACACAAACATGAACATGCATACATTATACACAGATTGCTCAAGAAGTTCTTGGAAACTGAAGATAATATCCATTTTAAGTAGAGTATTTGATTTTCAGTTCATTAAAATCCTATCTAAATAAAATCATGAGTTATTTTGTGTGGATTCATTTTGCTTACATATACATACACATGAACAAACATTTCATAATCTTTATTTTTTTTGACACAGGGTTTCTCTGTATAGCCCTGGCTGTCATGAACCTCACTGTGTAGAGGAGGGTGGCCACAAACTAAGATCCACCTTCCCCTGCTTCCCTAATACTGAGATTAGAATTTTAACACACCACCCTCAGCCAACCTTTTCTATTTTTCATTTTACATTTTTATTTATTTGGGGTGGTGGCATGTGGAGGTCAGAATAAGGACTACTTGTGAGAATGATTTCTGTCCTTTCCTCATATGGGTCCCTGGGATCAGACTCAGATCCTTGGTAGCAAATAGAGTTACCTACTGAACCACCTCCCTGAAACCCTGCTGTGGAATAATTATTTAAGATGTGTTACATTCTTTTATGCTGTGGAATGCTGTTTTAGTGATGCAAAGATGTATTGTGCTCTTTTATGTTGCATTTGTTTAAGTCTGTGAGGCTGTGTCATTTTGCCTGCTTAAAAGACCATATTGGTTTAATAATGAGCTGACCAGCCAATAGTGAGGCAGGAGAAAGTTTAGGCGGGCCTGGCAGGCAGGGAGAATAAATAAAAGGAAGAAGAAAGCGGTGTGAGAAAAGGTGGAGAGAAGGATGCCAGGGGCCAGCCGTCCATCTTCACATGCAACAAGGATTAAGAAGGAAATAAAAGACCTACAGAAATAGAGAAAGGTAAGCCCAGAGGCCAAAGGTACATGGAGTAATTCAAGAAAAGTTGTCTAGAAATATGACAAGCTAAGTTCGGGCATTTATAAGTAAGAATAAGCCTCTGTGTATTTATTTGGGAACTGAGTGGCAGGCCCATAAAGAGTAAAGTGAAAAACTGGCTAGAATACCCTGACCCCATTTTTTTAAAAAACAGATTCTGTGTAACCCTGGCTGGCTTCAAACTCATTATTAAACTTTGAACTCCTGGTCCTCCTGCCTCCATTGCCTAAATGCAGTGATTACAGGTTTGCTACACCACACCTGGCTTATGTGTTGGTGAAGGTGATCCCGGGGCTTACTGTGTGTTAGCTACACAATCTACCAAGGAAGCTATGTTATCAGTTCCCTGACACTTAAAACAAATTGTGGGTGTGGGGGCTGAAGAGATGTCTTAGCAGTTAAGGGTAATTGACTGCTGTTTGAGAGGTCCTGTGTCCAATTCCCAGCATCCACATGGTGGCTCACAATCATCTGAAATGGGATCTGATTCCTTCCTCTAGCATGTGTGAAGAAAAAGCACTCATATACATAAAACACATGTATAAATAAGTCTAAGAACTTTTCCTTCTTTAAATGGTAAAAAAGAATGATTCTTCACATTATAAATATGTTCTAGCGTTGGACCCCAAAATTTAGCATCTCAAGTGCACGCCCCAAGAACCCAGACTCCAGTCCAGTTGATACCATAGCAAGAGGTTTATTGGCGACTGTACAGAAAGGCAAACTCTGCTCCAAAGAAGAAGAATAAGCCACAGCTACCTCACCTGGCCAACTTCTCAGCTGATCCTGTTTCCCCAGACTAGAAGCCTCTGTGTCCTTATCTGAATGACACTCAGCTGAACTGCTTCTCAAAAGCCTGAAAGCTTAACCAGTCAGTTCCTGGTTTTTATGCTTTACGTTCCTTTCTGCTTTCTGCCATCACTTCCTGGGATCAAAGAGTCACTTCATGGGATTAAAGTCGTGAGTCATCATGCCTGGCTATTTACTGTGTGGCTTTAAACTCACAGAGATCTGGGTGGATCTCTGCCTCCCAAGTGATAGGATTAAAGGCGTGTGTGCCACCATTTTCTGGACTCTATATCTATGACTATTCTGCCTGCAGCAGGATTGTGAGTAACAGCTGTGACATTCCTGAGTGGGCCTGGGTAAGTAAAGCATTATTTTTTTTTTTGAGTTGTGATAGTGTAGATATTGATAATTTGTATTTCTTCTTCTGTCTGTTCTGACTGTTGAGTGCATTTGCTTATTCATTGATTGGATACCCTGTTCTGTTGTTTGCTGTTTATTTTTGAGGTCTTTGTATATTCTGGATGTTGTTTATCCCTTGTAAGAGAAAAGAGCTGGCAATGATTTTTCTCGCATTTTCTAGACTTTCTCTTCACTCCAATCAGTGCTCTGTCTGCTGTTCAGAAGTTTTTGAATTTGGAGCAATTTGACTCTTCAGTTCTTACAGATATATCCTGAGTCATGAGACTCATTTCCTGATTCTTCATGGGCATGATCTGGGTCTCATGTAGTCCTTTCTGGAACTCTTGTCTCTTTGGTGGAAGATAATCTTGAAATGCTGATTCTCCTGCCTCCACTTCCTAGAGTTAAATGACATGTGCACATTACTAAGCTCCATTTAGTAGTGCTGGGGATCAAACCCAGGTCTTTATGTATGGTGAGCAATCACAAGACTGACTGGGTTATATGTGTAGCTCCTGTGTGGGGTTTGGTTTTGAAACTTGGTCTACTGTGCAGCTCTGGCTGGCGTGGAACTCAAGAGATCAGCCTGCATCAGGTCCTCTCATACTAAAATTAAGGATATGAGCTACCATGTTAAGCCTGAGAAGTTTTTTCTTTATTTTTGACAGGGCTTCTCTGTGTAATTCCTGGCTGTCCTGGAATTTGCTTTGTAGATCAGGGTTGCCTCAAACTCAAGTCTTAAACTCATAGAGATTCTCCTTTCTCTGCATGTTGAATCCTAGCATTAAAGGCATGCTCTAGGACACATGGCATGAGAAGTCTCTCTCTCTCTCTCTCTCTCTCTCTCTCTCTCTCTCTCTCTCTCTCTCTCTCTCTCTCTCTCTCTCCTTTTGTACTCTCTTTTGCTTTTAGCAATTTTGAGACAGGGTTTCTCTGTATAATCCAGGCTGTCCTGGAACTCTCTCTGTAGACCAGGCTGGCCTCAAACTCAGATCTTTGTGCCTCTGCCTCTCAAGTGCTGGGAATTAAAGGCATGTACCACCATGCCTGGCTTGAGGTATTCTTTTCTTTCTTTTTTTAAAGAATTATTAATTAGTTTTTTATGTGCGTTGGTGTTCTGTTTGTGTGAAGGTGTCAGGTCTCCTGGAACAGGAATTATAGACCATTGTGAGCTGCCATGTGGTTGCTCAGACAGACTTGGTCCTTGGGAAGAGCAGCCATCAATCCCAACCACTGTGCCATCTCTCCAGCCCGAAGGTTTTTCTTTTTAATGGAAGCATTAATGTCACTAATTTACTGTGTCCTAAAGGTTCTGGAAAGCAGTGGTTTGTTCTCTCTAGTATTTGGAAGTTGAACCTATGGCATTCTTGGCTCCAGCTTTCTGAGCTATATCCCCACTCCTCTCAGTACTCTTTATTTTCCCAGGTTAGCCCAGAAGCTGCTCTGCAGACAAGGAAAGCTTTGAATTTGTTTTTTTCCCCCAACATAACATTTTTATTGATTATTTAGAGTTCACATAATGCATTCTGTTCACAGTTACTTCCCCCATCCCTGGTGACCTCCCCCAAAGAAAACAAGAGTGAAAAAATAAAACCAAGCCCAATTTGTATTGTCCATATATTCACTGGAACATGGTCAAACTCCCAGTGTCCGGTACCTTCAAGAAAACAGTCCTTCCCCACCCCCACCAGAAGTCATTAACTGTGAAGAGTTACACTTCAGGATCCCTAGCACAATTTTAAGAGTTCCTTTAAGTGGCTTACCATCTAGACTGTTTTCTTTTTAGGGTGGGTGGGCAGGGGAGAAGTTGTCATGGAAGCCTTCTGTCGCTTGTTTTCAACTGAGTCTGCAGTCATCAATTCCACAGCAAGAGAAGCTTCCTTGCCCCTCCCCTCCTTTTGGGACAAACCCTGGCTGTCCTGGAACTTACAATATAAACCAGGCTGGTGAACTCAGGCCTCTGCCTCTTGCCCACCAGTCTTGGAATTGGGGATTTTCCTGCCTCATCCTCCAAGTAGCCGAAATTACAGGCCTGAACCACTAGGTCCAGATATATTTTTGTTTTTATTTGATTTTAGAAATAATATTTAATTTTGTTAAGTTTTTATTCTATATGTATAGTTGTTTTGTCCACATGACTTGCATCTGCCCTGCTGATGTCAGTGTTTCTTTGTTCTGATAATTCCTTACTTTCACTTCCTTCTTCATTTTGGAATTTGGAATGTTTATTCTGTGGTTGGGTTGTATGTCAGAAATAGATAACTTGTTTGGTTTTCGTTTTTGGAGAAAGAGTTTGTCTGAGCAGCCCTAGCTATCTTGGAAAGCAGTATGTAGACAGGCTGATCTTGAACTCAAAGATCTGCCTGCTTCTATCTCTCCTGCTGAGTGCTGGGATTAAAGGCATACACCACCACCATGTGGCAGAAATATGTGACTTTACCAGGAGCTGCCAATTTAAAGACTGCCTTAGTCTCAGTGTTTGAATGGACTTTGGACTCATTATTATTACATTGACTTGGTGTGTGTGTGTCTAACACACATGGGTGTTGTCATCAGAGGACCACTTACAAGAGTTGTTTCTCTTCCTCCATCACATGGGTCCCTGGGTTGGAACTCAGGTCCACAGGCTTAGTGGCAAGTGCCTTCACTTGCTGAGCCATCTTGTCAGCTTGGGCTTTGGGCTTTTAGTCTGTGTGGGAACAGTTAACGACTACAGATCTTTTGCAATCGGACTGACTACATTTTGTGTAACTAAGTGTCTGATCATATGAGGAGGAGGAAAGCAAACTTATCTCTTCAAGGTGATGGTTTGGGTGTCAGGTTGACAAGAGGTAGAGTTAGGATGATTAATATTGCTAACTCTAGCATCAAGCAGGAGACTGGTGATATCGTGTTCCCCAATATATCGTGCACTCTAATAAATTTACCTGGGATCAGAGAACAGAACATAGAGGCCAGACAATAGTGGCACTCACACCTTTAATCCTGTCACTTGTGAGGCAGAGACCCATCCGGATCTGTGTGAGGTTAAAGCCACACTGGAAACAGCCAGGCATGGTGACTCACATCTTTAATTCCAGGAAGTAATGGCAGAAAGCAGAAAGGCATAAAAGGCATGAAAACCAGGAACTAGGCTGGTTAAGCTTTTAGGCTTTTAAGCAGCACAGTTCAGCTGAGAGGCACCCAGTCTGAGCAAACAGAATCAGCTGAGGAACTGACAAGGTGAGGTGGCTGTGGCTTATTCTGCTTCTCTGATCTTCTAGCATTCACCCCAATACCCAGCTCCAGGTTTGTTTTTATTAATAAGACCCTTTAAGATTTATGCTACAGGAGACCAGTCTCTGAGCAGAACCATGAGGATTTGCTAGATAAATAAACCTATCTGCTAGTCCATGATTGTCTATGCTAGGCTATTTAAGATGAGAAGACCCACCTTAATTGTGGGTGACATCATATCATGGAAGAGGTCCTGGACTGAACAAAAAAAGAGATGTATTTACTATTCATTTTTCTCTAGTCTTAGAATCCTACCAATATTCCATTGCAGGAGTTCTTTTCTGCTCATTCCTATTTAGGGTTCTAAATACCTCCTGTGCTTGGATATTAGTATTTGTCCTAAGTTCTGGTAATTTGCTGGTATAACTGAGGGTCATCTTGCACTACGGAACCAAAAGAGGAAAAAGAAACATGAAGGTGATAAAAATGCCAAAGGCTTTGGCATGCTAATACATACCTGTAATTCCAGCACTAAGGAGGCAGAGAGAAGAACTGCCTCCAAGTCAAGGTCAGTCTGGTCAATGTAGTGAGTTCTTGGCATCAGGGATATAGACCAAGACTGTGTCTCAATGAGATAAGAAGAAAAGGAGCAAGAAAGATAGGACTGAGAAATAGAATGTGAATCAACATACAAGAAATACCAGGGGCTACAGGAGAAAACTAACAAGTTATGGTGGTACCCTGCAGTTTAACCCAGTACTCAGGAGGCCCAGGCAAATGGATCTCTGTCAGTCTGAGGCCAACCCTGAGATACACAGTGAGATCCTTTCTAAAAGGTAAATGAAGGAAACAGCCATAAAAACCAACAAATACTATTGCATTAATTGATCACTCCCTTGTTGAGATATGTATGGATTGTCACCCCACCAGTAGGTTTCCTGTCTTTTCAAGCATTACATATATATGTATCTTATTACAAAGAGGAGCATGAACTTTGAGGAATAAGAATACATAAGGAGGGTAGTGGTGGCCCACACCTTTAATCCTGGCATTCTGAAGTCAGAGGCAGGCAGATCTCTGAATCAAGGCCAGCCTCTGAATTCAAGATCTCTTGAATCTATGACCAAGTTCAAGGACAGCCAGGGCTACACAGAGAAACTCTGCCTAAGGCTGGTGAGATGGCTCAGATGTTAAGAGTACTGGCTGGTCTTCCAGATGTCCTGAATTCAATTCTCAGCAACCACATAGTGGCTCACAACCATCTGTAATAATATCTGGGCTCTCTTCTGGCCTGCAGGTGTACATGAACACAGAACACTCAAGTTAAAAAGAAAAAGAAAGAAAAAGAAACCCCATGTAGAAAAATATAAACAAGCAAAAGTGTCTAAGCAGCTTGAGAATTCCAAGGACATGAAATGGCCTATCCTGTGAGAGACTGGTTTTGAGATTTATGTGACTGGAGGGAAGATGGTAGGCAGCTTCCAAAGAAGTATGCTGCCTTTAGGTCCCAATGATTCTTTTCTATTTGGACACAATGTCCAAAAGAATGTGATCATGTCCATTGTAGATGCTTTGTTTTTGAGATAGAATACCACTAGTACATAGAACTGGCTCACCTGGAAATCACTATGCAGACCAGTCTAAGCCTCAAACTCACAGAGCTCCACTGTCCTCCAGCCTAGTCCTCTGCAAGAATTTAAAGAAAGGTCATTATGAAATGAAACCTTTTGAATGATCTATGTGGATCAGATTTAGTGTGGACAGAATGAGAACCAGTATGGTGGTGCATGCCTTTCTTCCCAGCACACAGCTGGGTTCAGATCTCTTTGATTTTGATGCCAGCATGGTCTACACAGAACTATGTCAGTCAGGGAAAAAGATTTCTTGGGAAAGTCCCATTTCTTGGGCTTCGTTGTCTCAACTCTGTGATAGGAAGATGAATGGCCTCAAGCGCCTCTTTAGAACATCTCATCAGGAATTTCCTTTATCTCAGCACTCAGGAGCCAGAAACAGTGAATCTCTGTTAGTTCAAGGCCAGCCTGGTCTATAGAGTGAGTTTCAGGACAGCCAGGGCTACACAGAAAAACCCTGTCCCGAAAAACCAAAACAAACAAACAAACAAAAAAATTAAAACAAGCAAACAAAAAAGAGAATATATCTCCATTCTTGCTAGGATATTTGTGAAATCTTAGGTCGAGCGAAGTTATCTCCTGCACTACTGTCCACAGAAGTTTTGGAGTTGGACTCATGTGTAGCCAGTGGAGGAGCAGGGCTTTGAGCATTGGCCATAAATGCCACACCTTCACTCTATGCAAGTTTTTGATTAATTTTGATCCCCAAACTCAAGCTAGACCTGAGAGTTCATACTCAGATGTCCACTTGCATGCTCTGCCAATCTTAAGAATCTCTTTTTGAAGCAGGGTGTGGTGGTGCCTAAAACCTGTTTTTACTGGGGAATAACAAAATGCAGGGAGTTAGGACTCTGTATAGTCCTAATATTGATGGCTTGAAAATGGAAAAATAAATGAATGGATAAGCAGAAAAAAAAACCCTGTTTTTATATTGTCAGTTGTTAGATCTGTGGATCTCAAGGCTTCCCTTTACTCTCTGCTTGAGGTCTCCCTGAGGATAAGTCTGTCTGTTCCCTAAAGCTTTCCTCATTGTTCTATAATAGGGTCTTTAGTTTCCTTTAGGAATTCTAAATTCAGGGGCCAGAGAGAGGGCTGTTTTGATCCTAGCACCTAAATGCTGACTCACAACCTTCTCTGGCTACAGTTCCAAGGGATCTGACACCCCCTTGTGGTCACTGAGGGCACGGCATGCAAGTGGTGCACAGACAACCAGGCAGGCATCACCCACACACAGGACATTAAAAATAATTTTGAGGTTGAGTTTATTAAGTAGCTTTCCTATCATGTACCATCTTTTTCTCCTGGCTATGCAGCCCAGGATAGCCTCCAAGTCACAGACCCTCCTGCCTCCCTGTCCAGTACAGAGATCAAAGATGAGTGTGTCACTACAGGCAGACTAAAAATAAAAGTTCAAAAGTCTTGGTTCAGCCTCTCTAGTGCTGAAATTATAATCATATATGCTGTGGAATAATCATTTTGTCCACTGTGGAAATTTGTCACTGTGATTGGTTTAATAAAGACGCTGACTGGCCAATAGCTGACTAGAATCAGGTTAGGCAGGAGAGCCACACTAGGAGAATTCTGGGAGGAAGATGAAGAGTGTCTGGAGTCACCGCCACACAGAGATGGAGTCCATGAACCTGCCATGTTAATAAAGGTACCGTCACATGGCAGAGCTGAAATAAGGAATATGGGTTAACTTAAAATGTAAGAGCCAGTTAGCAATAAGCCTGAACAATTGGCCAAGCATTCATAATTAATATAAGTCTCTGTGTGTTTATTTGAGAGTGGCTGTAGGACAGGAAACCTCTGCCTACATATATACAGTCACATAGAGCAGATTTGTTTGTGTGTGTTTCTAGGGATTGAATTTAGGGTCTTGTGCATACTTGGTTCTTTAACTTCTGAACTATATCTTCAGCCCATCATACATTTACATTTGTACTCCTTGATTTTATCATGACCACCGCAGGTCGGTATATCTGGATCTGGAGCCTGCAATCAAAAAGGCCAGCCCCAGAGGTGACCACTCAGGCTCATCTTCCTAACTTTTGCTTTTGCACCAGAGACTAGAATCTGACCAGAACTTCATTGTCTCAGCATCATCAGAGGGACAGAGAAGAGCAGACGTGCACTGTCTCCACAGATTACTTAAGGTACTTGCAGTTTTTATTTCTTTTGCTATGATAAAACACTCTGGAAAACCAAACATAGGGAAACTTAGGATGGGGGGAAGGTTTATTTCAGTTGACAGTCACAGATTACAGTCCATCACTTTGGGGAGTCACAGCTGCATGAACTTGAAACAGCTGGTCATATGACAGTCACAGCTTGGAGCAGAGAGAAAATGAATGCATGCAGACAATGTCTCTACCCTTATATACTTTAGACCCCCAAGCAGTGAAAAGTGCCATACACTAAAGCAGGGAATAGTGCCACACACTTTCAAGCTGGGTCTTTCCACACTAATTAAGGCAACCGAGACAATCCACCAGGCCAACCCAATGGGGGGTGGGAACCTCATGAAGCTCAATTTCCAGGTGCTGGTAGGTTGTGGCATGTTGACAAATAGAACTAACCATCACAATTAAACATCGGGACAGAAAAAGAGAAAGCAAACACACTCTGAGCGTGTCTTCCAGACAATGGGCACAGCTTCAATAGCTCAGAGGTTAAAGCATGTACTTGAGAATGTAATTGAGACGACTCAGTGCTCTTACAGAGGACCTGAGCTCAGTTTCTAGCCCCTCCACTGGGTGGATCAAAACTGCCTGTATGCTAGTTCTAGGGACTCTGATGCCCTCTTCTGGACTCTGAGGGCACTGCACTCACATGTGCACAAAATGCACACACACATAATTAAATAATTTTTATTTAAAGGTTATAAGTAACTCCAGTTTCTGCTAATTGGAATTGATAAATCATAATTGTAAATATTTAAAGAAAATGTAAGCTTTCCCATTTTGTAGTACTTGAGGCATGAAGAGAGAAATAAAAGCCAATTTTGGTCAGTTAGAGTTTTACATATACATCGTGATCAATATATTTTGAGTCACAATCTCTGTAATGTGTTTTTTGTTTGTTTTTAGATTATTTGAGTTTTCTTTGTGAAAAAGAACGGCTCCTCCAAAGTTAAAGAGTTTTGTCCAAATCTGGAGCAAAAAACGGCAGCAAGCACATCCGGGCTTCTCAGTGGGAGAAGCAGTCATCCAAATAGTAGAAAGAAAACAGAAGGTTAATCTGGTGGTTTCCTTGAAGTTGGAAGAAGGAGCAGGGTTTTTCAGCTGGGTGATAATGTTGCAGGTGTAATGGTTAGTTGTTGTGAGACAGGAGAGCATCATCTGCATTTAACTCTGAAAGATGACATTTCCTTACACATTGACAAGTTATCTTCCACAGATGTTGAAAGGTTGAAGAATTGCCTGGATTCTTTTCATATATCTGAATCCCAACAACTCGAGGAACCCAAGAGTAATCAGCATATTCCTGAAAGCAGTGATCCATTTTGCAGGAAACAGCAGGAGCGAGTTTGTGGATCCTTGAATACTACAGAAGAAAGTGGGACACCACTGCCCATGAAGATGACAGTTTCAGAGCCAAACTCCAGCAGCAGTCATGTTGTAAAAGAGAGTGGAGAAACACAGAGCAAAAACAGGAAGAGAAAATCAACATCCACTGTAGAAGTGAATGAGGACATTCTTGAAGAAAATAATCCTGAATCAGAAAAGAAATCCAAAACCTATAACTCCAGGAATAAAAGAATCGAACAAGAGAAACCAATGGCTTTAAGAGATCAGGAGAAGCATAACATTGGGAAACTTGAACCTTCATTCAACCCCAACACCCACTTGGGTCCTAACCTATATGTCTTTGTTCTTCCAACACTAATATGGTCTGATGAAAGTGGATCAAAGTTTAGACAGGAGACCAAAACATACACACATAATGAAGTCCATCCTTCTCAAGACATTTTTATAAAGGAACTGAAACCTGAAGGCTTCCCCAATTTGGGAAACACCTGTTACATGAATTCCATTTTACAATCTATTTTTGGGATTCCAACGTTTGCAAAGGATTTGGTCACACAAGGTATCCCATGGGAGAAAGTTTCAAATGATAATCTTATCAAGCCCTTAAGCCATCTGCTTGTCTTGAAAGATATCCAGAATATGGTGATCAAAGGAATGTTACTCAGGGATGTGAAGAAATCCATTTCCATGGTTGCAAACACATTCTTGGGCAATGAACAGAATGATGCCCTTGAATTTCTCAGTCACTGTTTAGACCAGATGAAAGTGAATATGGAAAAAATAAATGCCATGTGGATCACTGAGAAGGATAATGAAGCTGAGAGGTCATCTCCATCAACAAATGCTGAGACTGCCACCCCCAAAAGGTTTGTTTGTCCTGTCAGTGCTAATTTTGAATTAGAGCTGCAGAGCTCTATTATTTGTGAGGCCTGTGGTGAGGCTACTCTGAACACTGAAGTGAGTAATTACCTCTCTGTTGACCTGCACCAAGGGACAAGAGAAGAGCCTCTATCTATCCAAAAGTCCCTTGATCTTTTCTTTACACCAGAAAAAATTGAGCATAATTGTGTGAAGTGCAAGAACATGAATTCAGTTCTCAGGTACACTTTGAAGAGGCTCCCCAGGGTCCTCATTGTTCATCTGAAACGCTACCACTTGACTGCAAATGGGTTGTTAGTGAAGAGTCAACAGCCAGTTGAGATTTCTAAGTATCTAAATGTATCTTCCCACTACAATGAAAACTGGAAACCACCATTTCCCTTGATTGATAAGGTCCCCCTTGATGACTGTGATGTCCCAAATGTCGCTGAAGGGATGATGCCTCTCAGCCAGTCAATACCATCTAGTAATGTGAAGAACTATGAGAAAATTAATGCAGATGGAATGTCAGATCATCACACTAACACTAAGGTTGTCAATGATTGTGATCTTAATGAAGGAAAGATTCTTAAAAGATCTCAAAATATGGCAAAACAGGTGCTCTCTAATTACAGGAATAGATTCCACAAAGAATTCCTTCCTCAGGTATCACCTCAAAGTGTTGAGGGTACTCAGGAGGACACAGAGAAGGATCTGAATAAGTCTTCAAAATTGAGAGATCAGAAAGATGATGAAGATTCCCTTGGTACATCAGAGAATCCTAGAAATAACAATGTTCCAGGAAGCAACAACACAGTAGATGCTGTTGATGAGTCAAAAAATGTGGTATTGGGAGATGATCCTCAGAATTACAGACTTGTCAGTCTTGTCAGCCATTTTGGGAGCTCCCAAAATTCAGGTCATTATGTAAGCAATGTGTATGACTTTCAAAAGCAAGCATGGCTCCTGTACAGTGATGTCCAAGTGTTTGAGAATTCAGAGGTTTTGATTCAGAAGATTCATCTTCACACCGGGTACATTTTTTTTTACATGCATAAGGAGATATTTGAGTGGCTGTTGAAAAAGGCATCAGAGTACTAGTTACTTAGAACATCTAAAGAGCAAAAGAAGAATTATGGATCTTTTCTCACCATTGCTTATTGGCTGTACACACGTCCTAGAAGAATCCATTTTTAACACTCATTTAGGTCAATTGAAAACTCAGCAAGCAAAACAAAACAAACAACATATTAGGACCAAAACCCATACATCCGTGATGCAGGCTATATACCATTTTCTCCTACAAGACTATAGTGATGCTTTTTACATTTTTTGTTTTGCTTATTTTTGTTGTTTTGAGACTATTTCTCTGTGTGGCTGTGCGTGTTCTAGAAGTCACTCTGTAGAGCAGGCTGGCCCCAAACTCAGAGATATAACTTCTTTTGCCTTCCAACTGCTGCCATCTATGGGAGGATATTTTAAAAAATATTTATTTTTATTTAATGTGTTTTTCCTGCATGTATGTCTGTGTGAAGGTGTTGGGTTTCCTGAAATAGGAGTTAAAGGCAGTTGTGAACTGCACGTGGGTGCTGGGAATTGAACCCAGACCCTCTGGAAAAGCAGCCAGTGCTCTTACCCACTGAGCCTTTTTCTCCAGACCTAACACAATGGTTTTTTAGATGTCATTCTGTACCAACACAACACAGCAAGGAACTGACTAAATGTCCCAGTGTTAGTATCCTACATCATGATGGGTTCAAAACAAGTACTGATGGACTTAAATGTTTGAGAAGTGGTGTATAAAATGTCTTATTTCATCAGTGTATATAAGATTTACTCATGTGATCTGGAGATTTTCATGATATTGGTTGCTTTCCATAACTTCATGTATACCATTCTATTGTCAATTTATTTAAAAGAAAACCTATTGTTTTGTATATGTGCTCATGACTCATTGCTGATGAAAGTACGGAGCTGCCCACCAACTGGTTTTGTGTTTCCTTCTCAGAATTGCAGGGCATAGCATCTGGGTTGCACAGGAAATGAAATAGAGAGTGTGTTAAAATGTGCAAATTCACAAGCTCCATAAGGGCTCGGTGGATGCAAACACCTGCCACCAAGGCTGATGACACCAGTCCTGCAAGCTGTCCTCTGACTCTAGAGGAGCCAGCACGTGTGCACATGTACGTGTAAATCAATGAGTGAAAAATCTAATACGTTTTTGAATCTCACTATGTAATTGTCTCTGGCTTAGAACTCTATTTAGATCTTGTGTTCTATAACACGGATGTGTCCTGGCTCTGCCACCTGAGTGCTGGTTTTTAAATGTCTGGCATAATAACATTTTAAAAGCACTTTTAATAAATTTTGAAGTGTCAAATATACTTGCTATATTCAAATCCTGATGATATGAGAAAATGGAGGGGTTCAAGGGACAGGGGGTCTGAGACAGACAGTCCTTTAGGTGAGAGCCTCCTATATTAACACAAACCGCATGGTGGGGTTCTAAAGAGAACGTTTTAGTTCATAAGACAAAGCAAGATTCCCCTTAGTTCCCAGGAGAAGGAAGAGATCCTGTGCCATGAAGCAGCAGACTTCCTTAGTACATAGCCCAAAGGACAGACTTGCTTTCAGCCTGTTAACCTGATTCCTGGGTAGCAAGGGGAAAGGGAAACCAGCTGGGGTTGCTGGCTATGAGGGGTGCAGCCTGATCTGAGATACCCACACCACATCTGTTTCAGACACACAAAAACATAGTACTGATCCTCTGAAGGGGCTGGGGAGATAGTTCAGCAGGTCAGCACACTTGCTGTGTCGTCAGGAGGACCCGAGTTCAAATCCCCAGCACCCACATAACAAGCTCCTCATTGCCGTGTGTGCCTGTGACTCAGCACTGGGGAGTAGACAAGGGTGGATTCCACAGCTCACTAACCATTCGACATGGCCACAATGGGAAGTGTAAGGTTCAGGTGTGGGACATTCACCAGAGAAAACTGCTGGGCCGTTGTGCTAAGGTCTGGGGCCCTGTTCACAGTTAGATTGTATTTCAAAAAGGAAACATGTGGAAAGTGATAGAAAACACTCCATGTCCTCTGGCCTTCACATGTGCAAGCTCACAGGTGAAAACACCACACAAAGGATATTTTCCAAATTCCTCATTTTGGGCTGCAGAAAGGG